>NW_025918309.1:0-5954 GCF_019202785.1 Penaeus chinensis
GTATCAGAAAATAGATAATGTCAGAAAACCCATTTCGTGTGCGTCTTATACCTTTCGGATAACGACCAAAATATATTTTGGGGAGGCCCTCGTTGCTTTTAGTGAGCCCGGGAATATTTTGGATCAGCCCAAAAATAACCTAAAAAAGAGAAAAAAAGGGAAAAGGGGAAAGGGGTGTCCGCATCACAAACAAATGGCACTGCTCCACGTCTTGATGGACCGCGGTATTTTTGCGTCGTCCGGATCGTCGTCCCCAGATGCAGGGGTCGAGCGCCGCCCCCGTGACGAGGGCTCGCATTTTCCCTTAAGCCCTCGGCCTTGGGTGGCGGGGCATCTTTCCGGATTAAAATAAATGGTTTGTGACTTTTGATGTGCAGCTTTTTGCAGGGGTTTGTGGAACAACTAATTTCAGATGCTAGAAACAGAAAAGGGTGTTTGAAGGGTTTTAAAAAAAAGGGTTTAAAATCCGTTTAAAATTACTTAAAAAAGAAAGAAACAGAAAGTGCACTAAAAAGTTATACACCCGGGTTTTCCCCAGCGCGCGGTTTTACTTTTAACGAAAAACATTTTTTTAAAGCGTCGGGGGTTTACGGGAATACTTTTTTTTTTATTTATTTGGTTTTTCAGACAAGAAATTTTAGTGTCGTAGTAACTTGTGGCAAACATGAAAACAGGAAACTTTAAAAATTTATGTAGCAAAAATTTTACGAAAAAATTTTAAAGATTCATTACATAAAAGCCTAATTTTTAAAAACAATTTTAGGTGCGATACCCTGCGGCTTATATTCAAAGATGGCAAAAACACACGCATGCATATACGGAAGTAGCTGCAGCCACGCATGTCTGACCTCACACACATGTAAGTATATTTTATTATGTAAATACATAAGTTTATAAGTAAAATTATATGTTTTGTGTGATATATTTTACATTTTATTTATATACATACATATTTTATAATATATTTTAAATATATTATTTTATTTTATACACACACAAACATATACCCCAAAATGTATATATGTAAGGAAATATATATTTTATATATTTTATATATATTTTATATAAAATTTTATATATATGTAAAATATATATTCTGTGTGTGTGTGTGTATATAATTTTTTTAAAATATAAAATTTTTATATATGTGTATATATTATGAAATTTTGTGTATGTGGTGTGTGTGTTTTGTTTGGGGGTAGGGATGTATATTTTTGGGTTAAAAATATATATGTATATAAAATTCAGGGTATATAGGGAATAAATTTTATTAATTTTAAATTATATGTGGTGAGTGTGTGTGGTGTGTTGTTAAAAAGAAATATTTGTAAGTGAAATTATATTTTATATATATATATTATTTTAAATATATATATGTTTTTTATATGTGTATGGTGTGTGTGTCTGTGTATTATGTATATTTATAGTTAAATATTTATATGTATATATATTCATAAATTTGTGAAAAAATATTTTTAATATAAAATATGTGTGTGTGGTGTGTGTGTATTTTTTAAAATTATATTTAATATATATTTTTATATATATATACACTTTAACTTGTATGAAATTATAGGGTTTTTGTGTGACGAATTTTTTATGTTAAATATTTATTTTATATATTTTTCATGTATTTTATGAATAAATTTTTTTAATATGAATACGTTTTGTGTGTGGAGTGTGTTTTTTGTGTTTTTTTGTTTTTGTTTGTTGTGTTGTTTTACACGTGCATTTTAAATTTTTATATAGTTTATTTTTTGTATATGAATATGTATTACTAAATATTGTACACATTTCCCTAAAATATATGTATATTATGAATAAAATAGGGTTAAAATATGTATATATAGGTGTGTGTCTTTGTGTGGGTTTGTTTTGTTTTGTGTTTTTGTGTTTTTATGTGTGGTTTTTTTTAGTGGTGGGTTGTGGTCTGTGTAAAATTATATGTTTTATAAATATGTTTTTTTTTGTGTATTTGAATTGTTACGTGTGTGTTTTTTGTGTGGGTGTTTGTGATATGGTGTGTACTGGGGCTTTCTCTCTCTTTTATATATATAACACATACATTATTTTAAACACTTTATGTTTTTAAAAATTTAAATTTATACTTAAAAACCCTTCTATAAAAAACTTTCCCCCAAAATTTGATTTTAGATTCATTCCCCAAGACTATGCGTTCTTTTTTGTTTAAAAAAACTGCCCCCTTTCCATTTGCATTAAGATCCTTCGTTGTTTTATAAATTTTAAATTTTCCCGAGATGAAATTCTCGATATGTGGGTAGTAAACACGCTCCTACAACACCGAAATCTTAGAACCACAGGGGGAAGTCTTCCGTACGGGTTTTTTGCGCTCAGTTCCACCATCACCATTGCCATCAGAAAAACAGGGTATTCCGGTGGCCCCCCAAATAACACAAAATAATTTTACATTCGGGCCCTCTGAAAGTGAAACGCGAGAACAAACACCCCACGAAAACGCCCTTTTTAAGAAAACCGACCAAAAATTTTGGGCGTATGCAAACGAGCCCCCCTTTTGTCTTGGAAAGTGGCGGGAAAATTGCCTGTATTTATCCCCCTGTTCTCCCAAGACACAGCAGGGGGAGAGGGAAAAAAAACCGGCTACTTCCACGGCTTGCCAGTCCTGTCCGGGTCCAGCGGCCATTATTGAAAGGGCGTATGGGAAAATTTTCGGATGTATATTTTATTTTGTTTTGAGATTACGAGGGTTGCAGTTTTTTAAATACACCGTGTTTCCTTGACCTTTTTCTTTTCTTTTATACAAAAAATATTAAATCATTTCCAAATTTTTACCCCGGGGCTCCAAAAAAATATTTAACAGTAAAATAAATTAAAAAATTTAAAAATACTAATGGAAGTGAAATGCTACCCCAAATTGCAATACGGAAAAATGGTGGCATCGGTGGGTAAGGTTACAGTTACTTTAAATTATTTTGGTCTAGAATGGTTTGTACTTTGCTTTAAATTTAGAAAATACAAAATTTAAAATTATTTTTTTTGCATTTCTTTATCTTTATAAGTTGAAAAAAGCCCTTTGGGTAATGTGGGTTTCTAGCCCAAACTCTCCGTTTTGCTTTATTTTGATCATTTTTATTTGTAAAACAATATAAGTTTCATGCTGTAAATTTTGATTTCCCTTCGTTTTACAAGTCAAGTGTTACCCTTCCCGTGTTCACAGTTTCTCTTTTTTCCCCCTTTTTAAACTTTGAATTTTTCGCACTGTTGGCTAGCTTTGTTTTTGGGTTTTAATTCAAAATGGTATCGATTTTGGGTATTTCTTTTTTAAAATAGGGTAACTGTATTTTTTTTTCGGTTTAAATTTCCTTTTGTGGGTTCCTTGTTGTTTTAAAATTTATAAATGGGTAAAAAAAACTCGCACAGGAAATTAAAAAGTCATTAAAACATGGTTTTTTTAAAAAATTTCGGAAAAGGGTCCCTTGAACAAGTTGAAAAAAAAATAAGGTGATTTGCAAAAAAGAAAAAAAAAATTTCTCAGGCTTTGCTTAAAAATTGGGCGAACGTGCAAAAATTTAATTTGCAAATTCAATCCCCTTCCCTCGCCATTGCCCATGTTTTTTTTTGGAAAAAAGGGGTTCTTTTACCTTTTTCGAACCCCCGTACCCTGCATCAAACCCCCTTAAAAAAATTTATGGAAGAGGACTTGTTTAGACAGATTAAAAATTTAGTTACGAGAGTGAAGGATGATGAAAACATTAAAAAAAAAGGCAAGGTTACTTTTGCAAGGGAGTGCTGAGCTAGTGAAAAACTCCCTTTTATTTAAAAGGTGTAATTTATTTGGGGCAAGATTTTAAAAGTTTGGTTAGAAAAAAAATTTCCCGAGGTAAAAGCATTTCCAGTTTTCCCTTTTCCCCCATTTTTTAAAAATTAAAAATTTATATTAGCTCCTAAACAATCCCAAACAAGTTTGTTCATCAAAATTAAAGGTTTCCCGTTTCCCAAAGGTTTAAGGGATTATCCAATAATAGTGGGTAAGTTAAAGGGAGTTGTTTAAAAGGAATTTTTTTCAGGCGTTTCCCCTCTTGGGTTTTTGCCCCCCCCAAAGGAACCCGCCTTCCCCCGGGGTTTTTGGGGGGGGGGTTTGGGGGTTTCCCATTGAACTGGTGAGCCGGACCAGGGGCAAACCCATACTGGGGGGGTAACCGGGTTGAGGGTGAGAAAAAATGGCTTTTTTATTTGCCCCAAAGGCCTATGAGAGGGGAGGGTGCACCCCCCCCGGGTTTTCATTCCATCTTGGGCCAGGGAAAACCTCCCAGTGTGTTTCCCAAATGCTTTGGCCCCCGTAATTATCGGGAAACGGAGGGGGTCCTGGAGGTTGAGCGTGCGGGCACGCTGCCCCCTGCAGTTTAGAAACACACCTTTTTGGGTCCTCTATTCTGGTTTGTGGGGGGTTGATAAAGGCCCGGTAAATTTTAAACGGTGGTCAAAAAAGGTTTGGGAAAGGGGCCCGGCCCCCCCCCAACGGGCCCAGTGGGTTTAGCGCACAGGCCCCCGGGGACTATTTTCCCATTTGTAATAGTGATTGGTATATTTCCTAAATTTCCCTGTGGCTGTTGGGGAAAAAATTTAGTCCTGACTATAGCTTCCCCTCGTTTGGGCTCCATGGGGGGGTGGGGGGGGGGTGGGAAATGAAGATTTTTTAATTTGTATGATTTCTGCAAAAATTTTCTAAGAACTTGGGTCTCTCCCTGACGACCTTCGCAATCCCCCGGCAATCACTTGAACATTCCCTATTGTCACTCTGGAAAACCTTACCGATTCCAAAAAGGGGAAGAATGGGGGAAACGTAATGGTTCCCGGTTTCCCAAAACCCGGTTTAAAAAGGACAAAAGTCCTCCCCAAAAACCCCTTAAAAGGAAAACTTACCCGGGAAAAATGGTGTGTATCATTTTAGTAAATTTTCCCAGTAGGGGAAAAACCCTTTTATGGCGTTTTTATCATGGTTTTGATAAATTTTTTAAAGTAAATTTGGAAGATAGGGGTTTAGGGATTCAACGTTTTTCCCCGCATAAACCCCCCCAGCGAGATGGTTTGTCTGATAGTTGGGTTTCGTCACCAGACCCAAAAAGGGGACAAACTGGGGTGCAATATGCGACAATTCCCGGGGGTCAAGTCTCATGTTTTTCCCCCAAAACCCCCAATCAGTGTAGGGGGGTTTTTCTTTTTCCCGGGGTTGGGTGAGGTATTTTGAGGAGAAAACTGTTAGAACTAAAGAATTTTTAAAAATAGTGGCCGTTAAAAAGATTTAAAAAGAAAATTGATGTTTTTGAAAAGTCGACCCCCAGTCTTCTTCTAAAAATTTGAATCGTTATCCCAAAATGAATCAGGTTTAAAATTGGGATGGGGACCACCTAAGGTTTAAAACCATATGTGCCCCAAACCCCATGCGGTTTCTTTTCCCCTGCCAGGCTTTGGTCATGGAGCCAAACTTGTGTTTTTAAAGGGAAAAAGGAAAAACCAAGGGTATGTGAGGGAAAAAATTTGGGACAACAGGTCATCAGGGAGAAAGATAACTGTCCAAGGTTTCCCAAAAACTGCAAAGGGAAAATCATGAAGCTTTTCTAAGCAAAGTTTTAAAAATACAAGTTTTTAAAAAGAAGTATTTGGGAATAAGGAGAAGGAGAAAATTAGTTTTTCAGAAGCAAAGCGACGTGCTCGTGTTTCTGTTTGCACAGCCGGGTAAGTCCTTTTTCCTCAGTTCTAGCCCAAACCCCCTTCCCCCCATCCCTTCCCCCCCAATTTCTTTTTAACACCCAAAACCCCACGGCCCCTAAACTTTAACCTCGGTCCGCAAAAGAAGGGGTGCCCCTGGGGAGGGTTTCCCCAAAAAAAACGGAGTAGGGGGTGAAGGGGCTATTGAGGAGACTCCTCCTCCCAAAGTAAAGGGCTTTGGGGCCATCAGTTAAGGCTTCAGTGGC
>NW_025918310.1:0-6507 GCF_019202785.1 Penaeus chinensis
ATATCTGTCAAAAAAAAATTTTTCAAGTTAACAATAGTGGATAAATTGCCACGAATAAATCATTTCCTTCTAAATGCAATAGTGTAAAAACCGTATCGGTCATATCTTAACGAATATTCATTTTTATCAGCCAATTGTTATAACTTTCCGACGAATGCTTGTTTTTACATTGGCGCGAATAAGAATTCGCTACCTTGTACCATATATTAATGGTGGTTTATAAGGTGTTTTTCCCTTGTTTAATACACTTCTACCAAATAGTGGTCACTATCAACCTGCGATTTCTCTACTTTATTTACCTACTCCCGTACCATCAGCCAATAATAAAACCTCCACCATATATTGATATTTTGAGCCATATCACCCTTGGCCCAGGTTCCCTCATGTTTAATAATACGGAAACAAAAATAATCGCACGGCTTCTCCCTGAGGGATAAAAGAGACATAGTCTAAGTAAAAACCTGGTGAGTATAACCGTGCCTACCCATCTATCATACATTCCACTCCTAGTCAGTGATTCACATCTTCCTACCTCCACAACTTTACGCTCATAAGACTTCAAACGATGGTAGGCCAAAACATTAGATCCGATGTCTTTGCCCGTGTCCTCTGAGGAAAGAGGATGGGAACGATTCCTTTATGCCATTTTATCTTATCAATTCGTATCATTATTAATTATTATTATTTATTAATTACTACTTATGTATAATTATTATGTGATTATATATTATTATTATATAATTATTATTAATTATTATTATTACATATATATATATATATATATAGATATAGAGATATATAGTTAGAGATTAATTAGCAATTCTTATAAAGAAATATTACAATAAAATATACATATATATTACTTTTTCTATTATAAATATTATAGTAATATCAATATGGGAGGGGGAAGTATATTGATAATTGAAATAGATAATATTTTTTATTACTTATATATATCTATTCATTTTTACCATAATATATTAATATATATTATATTTTTTCATTCAAGTCACCACACTTGTAGTATGCAAATAATTCATAATCTCTCTAGATAATTCTAATATCACAATGCCAGTATTGAAAATCTATATTTTTTATTAAAATAGAAATAAATATGTCACCCATATTCGATTAATACTTTTGTAACAATAATCAACTGTTTTCTTGTCACCTAAAAGAATAAAATATATTCGTCTCATATTGAACACTAAAAGCTATTAAATAAAAAAACAAATAAAAAAATCGTACAGAATTAAGAAAAATAAACCAAAACCAATTATAAATATATCTTTTCATTTACAACATTAACTCGCAAGGACAACATAAGAAGTCGTATTTTTTCAATACCTCCTGAAAACCGTACATGTTCATTGAACATTTTCCATTCTATGGAAATCAGAGCAACCATGGGAATGTATTTTGTTTCCTCTCCGTTCCTGGTATATACAATATGATCTGTTCGTATTAAAAACATACCGTTTAAAAACTGTCTATAAGAACTTAACTTAAAAACAAATTAGTAAAATATAAAAAACTCACAAATTAATATTTTATAATAAAGATATTATTATACCGAAAAGACCCTTTGACTAAGTCGATGAGACTGTTTAATCTTCTTATTCGTTCTTCACTGTTCAAGATGGAGTAGAGAAATCCATATCAATCGACTGTAATCGGCCTCCTACAAATTTTTTCCAAAAATAAAGTGTGCGTAGAACATTTAAACCCTAAAAAAAATATTAGATCAACTATAAGCCCAATATTAAACATTTTTAAATTCAATATTAGTATCACAACATAGTGTTGATATAACTATAGTCAATGTCAATGGTTGTTATAAGTTTACCTAATAAACACATAAAAGTAATCCTTATAAATAGCCATGGTAAATGATAGAATCCGTCCGATTGTATTGCCAAATCTTCCAGGGAAATGGTGTTACTAAAAATTAAAGAATAAACATATAAACAATATATAAATGTACTTCAAAACAGGTAAATAAACATATATAAGAACAACTGACCTCTATCTTTATATATGCATTACGAAATAGAAATGTATATGAATCCAACAATAATATTGATAACCTTATCGTTCAACTGGGAAAGTGGTGCGATCAACAATACACTGAAATTATATATATATATATTTGTTATAAGATTTCATAAAATTAACCCATTATATATAATAATAACGAAATTAATATATTAAAATAGGGGATCAATATATTATTTAAAGTATTATTAATATATTATGATATAAACTTTACCGTTATTGATCACCAACAAGCGTATTTGTATAACGAACAAACAACAAAAAGAAAAAGAGTGCAATAGTTTGTCACTGCGGTAATCGTAACTAGATATTTATTTTCGATATCTTCATTCCGTTTCCCTTGCAAAATCCACTAATGTTGACAGTAACCCCAAAGAAGAGCCATTATAATAAATATTTTTGTATTGTTTACAGAATAAAAAGAATTATATAAGATTTCTATATTCTATTTTATATATATTATTGGTTGTTATATATATATATTTATAGTATTGTTTAAGATAAAGATTAATGCCCAGGATGATAATTATGTTACAAGCATAATATATATATTTCAATTAATGTTTATTTATTATATTTTTGTGATAAATGTGTTTTATTTCAACTTGTCAAATATCTAATATTCCATTTCCTTGTAGTATATTTTTATAAACATTAACAAGTCCTCTTGTTTTATTGTATCATTGAATAAAATATATATAATATCCTATTCCAAGGTATATCAATATACATATATATATATAATATATACATTTAACTGTAAAGAATAATATTCATAATTTTTTTATAATCTTTATATGTCAAAGGCAAAATATTATTATATCGTATTCGATTATATAATATATTTATATACGAATTCAATATATAACCCCCCATAAATCATATTCTAATATGTTTTTATATATTAAAATATGCCGCCCGCCGAATTCTCCTCCACTTTAACCAGTCGGGAGGCTATACTGAAAAAAATTATAAAGATGCTGAATCTATTCAAGAAATAAATTAATTCAACAACAAATTTCCTCATTAGTTGCTTTTGAGCCAGTCACCTATGCTTTTGTTGATATAACTTAACGAAGGAATTGACGTTGTGAATCATTAGGTATTGAGTTGAAAGAGGACAGGCAATTACACCATTTATAAAATAAACTTATGAGGTGGATCCAAGCTTGATTTTCTAAATTATCGTTGTTTAACCGATAGATATTCCGAGATAATACTAACGGTATAGGATGCATGCAACTTTAAAAAAACGCCTGCTATGAGTAACTTTGGATTAAAAGATAACACAATGAAAAAAAGGATATACTGCTTGTGGGATGCTGTTATATTCGTAATAAGACAATGAATCCACATACTGGGCTCCCCCAAAGCTAGTGGAAATTTAATGATAAAAGGGGAAAATGGTATTTGAATTATATTACATCAAAATCACTGCTTTGGGGGAACCCCTTCCTCAGATCTAGACTTACTCAGGCTCTGGTGATATGTAACTGGTTATAATGAAATCATTTGTACCAATTCCCTTTGATGTTTTGTAGACAGATGGCTTGTAATATAACTTGGAAATTACTAAAGCTTATTGTCAAATCATTTAAAAGATGGTTTAAATGAAAAAGAAAAAAAATGTTAACGTAGTTACATGGAATGAAATTTTTTACATATTGCATTTGTACAGGCTATAGCTAATGTATTTTTTTTCCACAAAATTGTAAATATGATAAAAAATGCCAGAACTAGATAAAATAATGAAAAAAATATCTAAACAGCTAATATTGAAAAAATCATAGAGCCCAATATTTCATCAATGACTTTAAAAATATATGATAATCAATGAGCGGAAAAACAAAAAGCATACTGTTCGTTGATACAATGGCCATTATCCATTTTTATCAGATATCGGCGCTGATAAAGTAATCATCCCTCAACATGACATGTTATACAACCACTGATAAAAGCATTAGATAACAATTATTCGTCCCTTAAAAAACGTAGCGATTAATCATGAGAGTCAAAAAAGGGTAAAATGTCATTATCCTTCTAATCATTTTGAAACCTAAAAGGGAACACTAACGAAAGAAGTATGAAACATTATAAAACAAGAAAGAGAATAATAATAATAATGATAATAATGCAAGAATAGTAGATATACAAATATTGAAAAATATAGAAAAAAAGCAGAAAAAATAATAGAAATATTAATGGATTTTGCAGTTACATGTAAAGTGCCATAAAATTATGATCTCTGAGCGAGGCTGTTAATGCTCTCAAAGATTTTACAGGAGAGTAAAAAAGAAAGACGTATACAATTGGGCCCGAACGCTTCAATTATTACTTCTATTTTAAGAATAAAAAATACAATCTTCCCCAAATATGACATCCCAATTATCACCATGATAATAATATCAAGAACCACCCCGTTATTAAAAGCGAGGATGATTTAGCACTGTTTATTGACGCCGTTTAAAAATTAATACAGTCCGGATGAAAAATTACGGCCATATTAAGGAAACAAAGGAAAGACCACCATATATTGTGCCACATGGTCAAGTCCTATTACCGATTCTAGTAATACATCCATACAATACGTATTACATCATTATTAGACACCTATTCCGTTCAGATCGACGATAAAAAAAACATTAACCAATATCGCATTTCATTTATGGGAGTGATTTTTCTGATTTAATATCACCTAAATGGGCACAATATAAGGATGATTTTCATACGATAATAATTTTTTTTGTTGTGCTTATTGTAGATAGTAATTATACACAAGAGTTAATCATATATGGTAAAATTTTGCGAAATATTATCGAAAGACTATATCGGTTCGCACAATAGAGCTCTGGCACGAGAGGGGCACTAATGGCAGAAGATGCTTGAATGACAGTTTTCCTCCAGAAAATGGTACTTCTACCGCTCAAACCGACTTGCAGTAGATTTTTTTAGTCCGAGGGGCACTCATTACCGCATTAGAGAATTGCAGAACTTGTAGCGTGGTAGCAGGAGTATTGATGGGATAGTATTATATTTTTGGTAGGAGGTATTTAGTATAATATTAGACCCTGGCAATTGAGATATGGCATGGTACGAAAATGTTATGACACCCGAAACCTTGAGCGTCTCATGTTAAAAATTATATAACCGCCTTTAAATCTACAACAGATTTGTGGGACCACTGGAAAATAGCTCCGGTAAACACCTAAAGAATTGATCGAGATAGCAATCATTTCAGAGACGAATAACTCGGATGAAAATGACAATAAATACATCTAGTGATACCCACAAGGATGATTAATGAAACTTTTTTAAATACAATTTTTGATGAAAAACCACTTGTCGGTCGAGGACTGAACGTTTTTACAAGAAGCCATTTATCGAATATCTCGTAAAAACAAGACATGAACAGTTAGGGCAACCTTTTCCAGAAAGACCCAATGCAAAATTAAAACTTTTTTAGATGGAGGTAAAGAAAAAATGATGAATTTTTACACACTGATCAAAATCCACCGAATGGTAAGTTATAACGCGTCACGTGGTAACAGCTTATTATCTGGAAAAATAAAGAAAATAAATATCATTTTAACAAAATATAGAGTCATTACAAGAATCACGCAATACAGCTAAATGGACAGTGTGGTGCTGGTATGAAATAATTAAATAGGATCTTTGTTTCCTCACTAATTTGCATTGTTATATCCTGGTAGATGAAATTGCAACAATTGTATTCAATACATTGTTACTCGTTTCTATATTTCAATTAGAAAATCATACCATGCGATAATCAAGACAAAATTAGTCATTTCATGATTTATTAAAAATTCTTATTATTCAATTTGGATGAAACAAATTTAATGAATTATAAAGATGAGAAAATTGAAAGAAAATTCTGCCTCTATAAGATATTTCTTTTCAGAATTCACTAAACCGTATACTATTTATCTTTTAACTTGATATCATATTACAATATAAAGAAATGTTTAAATACCGATATTTTATAATCCTTAATGAATATACAATTCAAATGAAATATATTGTGATGTAAAAACGGAAAATAAATATTATATTAGAATGAGGAATACCACTTGCCACTTTCAGGGGGGGGGGTTAAATAACACCACCACAGCCCCCCCCCATCGTCGATGTTCACAACGAAAAGAGGAACCAATATAGTTTGGTTGTTTATATATATATTTGTATATAGAAACTTTGATTTAATAATGAATAATCCCAACGTACATTATTAAGGATACAACTATTATTATAATATATCACATCCTTGGAGAAACAAAAAAGTAACTTGACGATGAGCATATATATATGAAATAATTATATATCAAAATCACATGGAGCTGAGGATATATATATATATACATATATCTATTTCATTCTGATATTAGAGAAACAACAAATAATATTCAAAATGAAAAATATATATATAAAATATAT
>NW_025918311.1:5000-7130 GCF_019202785.1 Penaeus chinensis
ATTTGTTTACGGGTCGGTTTGGGGTTAGTTTTGTACCAAAAGTTGAATTTTGAAATTGGCTGATTGAAAAATTTACGTTACGTTAATGCAAAATTTTTGTGTGTGTGTATGGGGTGTGTGTGTGTGTTATGTGTGTGTGTTTGTGTGTGTGTTTTAATATAGTAGCCCCGAAAAATAGGGGAAAAAGACGCAAATTTTTAACGAAAAAGATTTCCACGTCCAAAACCCCCGGGGCCCCAAAAAATCCCACCCGTCGGCCAAAAGCACAAAAAAAGGACGAGCCCTTGGGCCCCATGCTTACCCAAACCAGATTCCCCCTCCTTTTAAAACGAAGACAAAAACTATAAATATTTGTTTTTAATAACCCTTTCTTTATCATTTACGAAAAAATGATGTTTAAAAGGAGGGGGGGGGTAAAAGGTTTGGGGGAAAGCTTTTAAATTTAGTTTAGGGTTTAAAATAAAAAGGGAAAAAAAAAAAAAAGAAAATGAAAATGTTTTCAAAAATAGAGATAATTAGGCCTTTTCTACAGTGTTTTGGACAAAAAAAAAAAAAAAAGAAAAAAAAAAAAAAAAAGTACTTTGGTAAAATTTTCCATAATTAGGTAAGTGCCTTTTTCAGGTTCAATGTTATTATGAAGTTGGTTTAGATATCTTTTCATTTCCCCGTTTTTTCCGGTTATTAAGGAAAAGTGTCCATCCCTGATCAGTGGAATAAATCTTTTTATTTTTTTTGTAACATAGTCGTTTTTTTTTTATCATCGTTATTTTATTATTATTATTATTATTTAATCTTATTATTTTTCTTGTTTTTTTTAGAGAATTTTTTATTGTTGTTGTTAATTTTTTTTTTATTAATTTTATATTTTTATTTTTATATAATTATTATTATTTTGTTGTTTCTTGTTGTTTTTGTTATTGTATCATAATATAATGAGTTAAGAAATTATAGTTATTGTTTTTTTATTTCTATTATTATTATTAAATTTTCCTTATTTTTATTTTATTACATTATCTTATAATCATATCATCTTCATAATTACATTTCCCTCATTTTTTCAAGTTATTATCATTATGTTGTTGGAATGTTTTTATCATCATTATTATTAATTATTTTCATTTTAGTATTTTTTATTATTGTTTTTAAATTTTTGTTATTATCATTATCATTATTACCATTATCTTTACTGAGAGTTTTAGAATTTTAAGTAAGAATGAATGAAAACTTGCAGTGCAATGACATGAGGCAAAAGACGAGAAGACAGTGTAGAAAAAATATGGAGTAAAAAAAAACAAAAAAACATAAATTTTTTATTTAATATGTGTGTGTGCGTGTGTGTGTGAGAATGGTACAATCACTCCCGTTTTAATATTATATTGAATATTTAATATTATGCAATAAATCTAGTTTAATACATTGTTGGTCTTTCTACCACCATATTATAAAAATATATATACTATATATATATTATATAAATAAATAATATATATAGATAAATATAGAACCGCATTCATGTTGACACAAGGAGAACGTATGAATGAGAATGAATAACTTACAATACAAGAGATATATTTGACCGTTTTCGTTCTTGCTTCGTCCGAAATACGTACATACATATAATATATATATATACTCTATATACATATATATAACATGTTTAAAAATTAAATGTGAAAGGACGTAAAGAATACATAAATGAAAAGTTAAACAACGAAAAGTAAGAACCTCAGGAAGAACGAAAAAAAAAAAAAAAAAAAAAAAAAAAAAAAAAAAAAAAATGATAAAAAAAAATAAACAATAAAATAGATGAATAAATAAATAATTAGCTAAACGATTATAGTAAAATAAAACGGGCAGACAGACAGAAAGAAAAAAAAAAAGGACGAAGAAGAAAAAGACGAAGAAATAAAAAAAAGAATTAAAGGGGTTTTTTTGCGGTGATTTGACGCGGCGCCTCGCCTCCGGTTCCGCATGACAGCGCAAAAGTCATGAATTTCCATGCATTTGCTAGGGTATGTTCTCTACCCCTTTCTCTCTCTCTCTCTCTCTCACTCTTCTCTCTCTCTCTCCTCACTCGCCTCTCTTCGCTCCTCTTCTTCATCCTCTCTCTCTCTCTCTCTCTCGCCCTCT
>NW_025918312.1:0-7299 GCF_019202785.1 Penaeus chinensis
TTACAGTCTCCGCACCGAGCCCTACAGCAGCTCACACTCGACGGCGCGGCCCTGACAGCGGGGAAACCCCAAAACTGGGGCCTGTCCCTTCCCTGCCCCCGAGGCTGACATTGTCACGAGCTCCGCCCTCTAACTTGTTACTCGGTGCCGTGACGGAGGCTCATTATGTGACGGGACTGAGTTACCGCTGTTGCCCGTCACGTCATTGGGGAGGGGGGGAGGGGGAAAGGGGGGATGAGGGAGGAAAGAGGGGAAGGGGGTGGGGAAAGGAGGGAGGGGAAAGGGGGGGAGGGGGGGGGGGAGGGGGAAAGGGAGAGGGGGAGGGGAATGGGGAAAGGGGGGGGGGGGGGTTGGGGAAGGGGGAGGAGTGTTCGCCGTCACAGTTACGAGGGCTCGGCGATCATTGAGACTCTTCGAGATTTTTTCTTTCTTAAGACGACGATGGACGTCCCAAGGAGGGTCTTGACGCCTGATATCTCTCCTTATAATGGGGATATTTCTTAAAATTTAAAGAGGTTTTTGGGTTTTGGGTTTTCCTTCGTTTCTCTCCCTCTCTCTCTTTTTAGAATTTCTTTCCTCGGCGTCGATCTCCCATTCTCTCTTCATCTCTCTCTCTTTTATTCCCTTCGCTTTTAAAATCAAATTTCGATGACGTCCTCCCTACACCCCCCCCCCTTTTTCCTACCCCCCCCCTTACAAAAAAAAAGTCTGACTCAGATCCAAGACGAAGACGAAGAAGAAATGAAAAAAAAAAAATGCAAGAAATCGTTTTTTTGAAAAATCTAGTTTGTCTCCTCTGCTCCTCCGTGATTAGGAATGTTATCAAAGGCGTTAATGACCCAGTGATTATTGATTAGCGAAGACGCCCCTAAGACTGATCAACTTTAAGCACGTAATCCAGGATTAATTAGCTAATCACCGCCGGTTAATGCCTCTCGCGGACCGCCCTCGATGACAGATATGGCGGAGGAGGAGCTGGAATTTAAACTTTTTTCATCTTTTACGTTATCCGTTATCCTTATTTTTTTTTTTTTTTTGATAAGTTATGCATGGTATGATGATTAAAAATATAATGAAAATGGCGAAAATAAAACCATCGTAATGATCATAATGATATGTTTGAGAATTATACTTTTGACAGACAGGAGGATTAGAAAATTCTTTTTCTTACGTTATCATTGTCGTTTTTCATTTAATTTTCCCCACGGTTTTCATCAATTTTAGGTACGTACTATGAAAAAAACATTGATAATGAAAAAGTGATTATCATCAGTTTTTGATTAAATACGGGTGATAATTATAATGATATCACAAGATTTATAGGGGAAAGGTAAGGGAAAAAAAATTTGTGTGTCCTCTTTTTTTTTTTTTTTCATATTTATTTTATTTGGTGGATTGTATACTAAATAAAAGCATTGTGAAGAAATGCCCAGTCTTTAAAGTTCAAAATCACAGCAATAATATACATATATGGATATTTATGAGGAGCTAACATCATTATGTTTTTATCAATAATCTATTATTACTATTGTTTTTATTATCATCATTATCATCATCTTTCTGCTTTTGTTGCAATTTTCCTTCTATTATCATCATTATTAATGTTAATTTTTGTTATGTTATTATCATTATTATCATTGTTATTATTATCATTATTATCATTATTATATTATTTTTATTATTAATATTATTATCATTATTTTCATTATTACTAACTGTTATCATCATTGATAATTATTATTTTTGGTAGTTATGATGAAATAGTAATAATAATAGTAATAATAAAAATAATAAATGATGATAATAATATTAATAATGATAATAATTGTAGAAGTAATAAAAAAATAGTAACAATAATATTAATAATTATAATAATAATCATTATTATCATTTTTCAATTATAAACTCATTATGACAATGATAATAATAATGTAATTAGATTATAATAGTAATCATAATAATAATGATTATAATAGTAAACCCTTTAATTTAATTTAAATTTTAATAATGATAATGATAATGATAGTATTAAGGTTTGTGAGAGTAATAAAAATTTGTATAATTTAAAAATGATGATTAAATAATCAAAATAAAGATGATAATACTTTAAAAATGTAATAATAACAAATTGTACCACTACTAATAACAACAAAAACATTTATTAAAAAACGATAAATTAATAATAATAATAATAATAAATAATTAATAATATAATAATATAATGATAATATAGATAATGATTTATGATGATGTATGATAATAATATTTATTTTAAAAATAATAATTATAATAATAATAATTAATAAGAATGGAAAAAATGATGATAACGAGTTTTTAATGGGTAATGATAATTTTCATAAGTGATAATAAATAATTTAACATAGTAACAATAAACATTGATATTATAATAACAAAAAAACCGAAAGGGCAGTGCACAAAAAAGACCAAAAAACTTAATTGGGGTTGTTAGCGGGCATTTTTTCACTTCCTTTTTTTGGGGGGAGAGGTGGACCAGCCCGTGGGGCCTAAACTTTTGTAATGAAGGCTTTAACAGTGAAGGGGAAAGGGGAAAAGGGGGAAAGGCGGAGAGGGAAAGAGGGGGAGGGGGCGTGGGGGAGGGGGGGAAGAGGGGGAGTTTGGGGGAGCGGAAAAGGGGGAGTGGGGAGGGGAAGAGGGAAGAGGGAAGAGAGAAGGGATATAGGAGGAGTGTGTGAGGGGAGGGGATGGGGTGGGAGGGGGTATGGGGGGATGGGGGTGGGGGTGGGGGAGAGGAGGAGGAGGGAAAGGGGGTTTTGGGGAGTGGGGGGGGGACGTGGAGAGGGAATGGGGGAGGGGAAGAGGAGAGAAAGGGATAGTGGGAGGGGCGAGGGAGGGGAAGGAGTGGGAGAGAAAGTTGGGTGAGAGGGATGGGAAGGGAGAGGACGAGGGGGAAATGGGGGGAGGGGAGAGAGAACGACTTTAAAAGGAAATAGAGGGAGTGGAAGTGTGGGAGGGTTTAGGGGGAAGGGGAAGAATGGGGAGGGATTGAGGGGGAGGTACAGAGGGGTGTTTAAGGGTTTTTTTTAGGTAATTTCCATGCTGCTGTCTGGAGAATTAAATACGTATTGTGAGTCTTTATTCCTAAGTCAGTATCATTGGTTACTGGTGCACCTTTTCTAAGGGTTAAATTCCCCTTCCCTTCCCTTTTCTCTTTCTCTGTCACTGTCTGTCTGTCTCACTTTCTCTCCCTCTCTCTCTCTCTCTCCCCTCTCTTCTCCTTCTCTTCTCTCTCCTCTCTCTCTCTCTCTCTCTCTCTCTCTTCTCTCCCTCTCTCTCTCTCTCGCTCTCTCTCTCTCTCACTCCTCTCTCTCGTTCTCTCTCTCTCTCTCCCTCTCTCTCTCTCTCTCTCTCTCTTCTCTCTCACTCTCCTCTCTCTCGTTCTCTCTCTCTCTCTCCTCTCTTCTTTCTCTCTCTCTCTCTCTCACTCACTCATTTTTCTTTGTCTCTCTCTTTAACTTCAAAGACATCAATTAGGAATAATCACCCCTTCATTTTTTAAAAAAAACAAAACATTAAGACCACCCTTGCAACCTCTTTTCCAAAACTAAAAAAACATACACTTAAACCAATAAAAATGAAAATTATTAACACAGGAAAATACCGCCGTCAAAACGTTTAATCATAAAATTTTTTTCCCCCCCTTGGTCTATAACACACATAAAAAAACAGACCATTTACTGCATAAGGTGGAAAAACGTTGATTCATGATTTGGGAAATACTTGCTAATGAGTGAAACACAGTGTGGTCGCGATGTTAAATATAGAAGGAGTTTTTGTGTCCGACATTTTGCGTATATTATCAGATAGATGTAAAAATGTTTTCATTGTGTATGCGGATTGAAAAATTGTGCAGCTCGAATTTTAGTATGATCCTTCGTTTCCTCTGAGAAATGTTATAATTGGTAGGTAGGTCATCCGGGATACGCGGGGTACTGTTAGAGAGAATAAATGAGTACTGAGAGAGATACAACTACTCAATAATACTAGTTTAAACTTGTAGTTAAACAGACTGCAGTAAATTAAGAAAGACACACACACAAACACAACCACACACACACACCACACAAAAGCGGACTCACACACACAAACAAACAACAAACATAAGCCCCCACACATACACACACTCAAAAAGCACAAACCCCACACTCCATAAATAAATCACTCACAAGCATACAACTAAAATCATACACACATACGCACACCAAAAAAACACCCAACCACAAGCAAAAAACAAAAAACACAAAACCACAAATTACACACACAACACACACACACACAAAACACACAAAACACAACCACATAAATAAACACCCTCCCGACCCTTTTTTGCATCTTTTAAACTATCATTTGCCCAGCAGTTTTGCCGGATGAAATACCCGTCGTTTGCCCGATTCTTGCTGTGTTTTATCCTTCTTTTATAATGTTTTTTATCGGCCGTTGGCATAGAGGAATGACCAATGTGGTTTTCATTTCATTTTCCAACGACTTTGACTTGATCTTCTTATATTATAAAAAGGGATAATTCAACGGGTTAAAACGTTTTTTTTATTTATTCTTATTTTGGTTAGATGTTATTTTGTTTATGTCTTGAGGTTAAATATTTTTTAAATCTGTATGCTTATGCAGGGGGGATACAAACACGATTCATACGTACGTACAGACACCCCCCTCAAAAAAAAAAAAAAAAAAAAAAAAAAAACAGAATGTAGATGATAGACAAAAAGATGGATGGACAGACATATAGATATGCCAGTAAAAAAAAAAAAAAAAAAAAAATAAGGTCGATAGACAGATAGATAAAGAAAATGTTAGATAATCTTATATTAAGACATATATAAAGAAATGAAGTTTTAAAATGAATAAACTGCTATTCAGGCTTTTTTTCCCACTATTAATAACCTTAAAATGAATTCCTTTTTTGAGACACGTGAAAGGCCAGATTTTTCGCCTGCCAGATTTTCCTTACATACAGGCGATCAAAAGAACATATCTAAACAGAGTTCTTAGATCTCTTAGAGCAAGTGTTTATCGATATGAGACGAAAAAATAAACACGAAAAAAACTATTTTTTGTTTTTTTCCTAAACCTGAAATAATCCTTTATTTTCCCCAGGGACACAGGGAATTGACCTTTAAAGATGGACCTAAAATTAACCCTCCCCCTCGCACCTTTACCTCCCTCTCTCCTCACCCCCCCCACTTCTCCCTCTTTACCCCCCCCTCTGCAAAACAAAAACCTCTGTCATAGTTTAAAAGAACAAATTACAAAAATACACCCGTAGTTTACCTTGGGTCTCCCTTTTGCGTCTCTGCGTTGCATGTTGCAGAACCCTGCGATGTTTTTGAGTGCCTTGGCCTTTCAGGGTTCCCAGATGTTGCAAACGAGAATAAAAGACCGGCCCGGGGGAAACAAGGGGTTTAAAAAAGGGAATGAATTCCCTTTCTTGTGTCTGTGGCAAGCGTTGAGCTAGCAAAATTTGACTGTGTTTAGATGCACATTTCTTCTATTTATCATATGCTAAATTCTGTATCTACATCTATGTGTTTTCTCTCTTTTGTTATTCCTCTATCTCTTCTCTCCTCTCTCTCTCTCTCTCTCTTCTCTCTCTCTCTCTTCTCTCTCTCTCGTTCCCCCCTCTCTCTCTCTCTCTCTCCCTCTCTCTCTCTCTCTCTCTCTCTCCCTATATATATATATATATATAATATATTTATATATATATATACACCACACACCCATATATATATACATATATATTTATATATTATATATATATATTATATAATTATATATCTGTGACGTGTATTAACACATATTATGTACAGTGATATATATATATTATATATTTCTATATATATATGATATACTATATATCTGTGCGGGTTATTTTACACATATATGTACATGTATATATATATATTATATATATAAATTTATATATATTATTTATATATATATATAATATATATTATTATATATATTTGATATATTTATATAATATATACTATATATATATTTATATATATCTGTGTATTTATGCATATATTTGTAATATATTACACATATATATGTAAATATATATATATATATAATATATATCTTTAGATATATGGACATATGTATTATATATGTATATGTATGTACTATATATATAATATACATATATATACATATATATACATAAATGCTATATTTCTCATTCACTCTCTCTCGCTCTCTCCTCTCTCTCTCTCTCTCTCTCTATCTCTATCTCTCTCTCTCTCTCTCTCTCTCTCTCTATATAATATATATATATATATATAAATTTTTATTATTTATTTATATGTATATAGATATTTATATATAATTTATATTTATATGTGTGTGTTTGTGTGTGTGTGTGTGTGTGTGCGTGTGTTGCGTGTGTGTGGAGTGTGTGGCTTGATTTGTGTGTGGGGTGTGTGTGTGTGTGTTATTATGTCTCTATATAATATACACACACTAATATTATCCTGATAATTAAGAATACTAATATTTTCTCTAATAACAGATGATAATAAAGACGAGAACAGGGTAAACATAAGGTTTTTAAGTGTGAGGTCTCCGACCCTTCTTCCCCCCCCCCATCCATGGACCGTAATCCCCCCCCCCCCGTTATCCTCCTCACCCTTTGTTTCCTTAATCTTCCCTTAGTCTCCCCTACCTCCCTTTTGCTTTAGTCTCACCCTTTACCCTCTTCTCAACCCTTTTCCTCCCCTTCTCTCTCTCTCTCTCTCTTCTCTCTCTCTCCTCTCCTACTCTTCTTCTCCTTCTCCTCTCCTCTCCTCTCTTCCTCTTCCCCCCTTTTCTCCACGTTATCCTGACAACCCATACCTTTATTTATCTACGTGCTATCCTTCGTCTCTCCTAAATACTTTCATTCTTTGCTATCACTTCTTCCTCGTTCATTTCCTCGTTCCCTTTCCTAATCTAGGCGTCCCTCCTTACTTTCCATCATATGATCTTTTCTCCTTCCCGTTCCTTCGTTATGCTGTTATCTTATCCTTTACTCCCGTTTTCTCAAATTCCTCTTTCACTCCTTTCGTTCATTTCTCTTCTCTTCTACTGTTGATCTACGTTCTTCTGTATCAATTCTATCCCCATACTGTCTCCTCGCTTTCTACTCTTTTCTATTCCCCATTATTGGACCTTATAATTTCTTTCATTTCCTCATTTCTTTCATTTTCCCATCTCTCTGTCGCCTTTAATTTCTCTCATTTTAGTCCTTTTCTTAAGCTTTCGTCC
>NW_025918313.1:0-2500 GCF_019202785.1 Penaeus chinensis
ACCCTCCACCTTGGGACCCACCATCGACTCGACAATTTTTTTTCCCACACTTTTTTTTTTAGTTTCTTCACCAATCCCCTTTTACTATCCCCCTCCTAAGGGTTGAGAGCCGTGCTGAAGGAGAAAGGCTGATTTTTTGTCAGTTCGAACGGGCCCGAGGGGAACCATGGGCCGGTATTCCCCTGCCAACCGGCCCTTTTCCCCTCAAGGGGGCCCTGGGGGGGACGGTTTTTTTTGCCCAATATAATCCGGCTTACATGGCCCAAAAATGAAGACGAACCCCACCTCGGGCAAAGAGGTTGCCCCCTTTTTCAAATAGCCCCAACCCGCTCCCTTTGACCACGGCCTCCGAACACTGCAAAAAACTCCCCCCATCCATGCCCTCTGTAAAAGTATCAACCATAAACAACAAACCCAACCCCCCGGAAAAAATTTTACTTCCCAACATCTCAACTTCAAAAACCTTTCTCCCAACTTCTTCTCAACCCTCCCATCCCCCCCTTATTAAATACCTTACAACCTTATTGCCCACCTCCCCTAACATACCCCCCCCCCCACTACTCCTCCTCCACCGTCCCCCCCTTTCACTACCCCCAAAAACCCTACAAGAATCCTAAATTCTATTAGCCCAGCCAAATGGGACCTATTTTTCGTGATCCTCCACCTCCCTCTCTCAAAAACCCTCTTCCAACAATGCCTCCAAAACAATAGCAAAGTCCTTTCCGTACCGACCCCACCACCCCGTACGTCACAGTAACAACTAAAACCAAACATAGCAATAACCAAAACTAACTGATCTATTGGTAATCCCATCCCTACGGGCATCTCCCCTCAATATTTGCACTGACTGCCTTCTCCCCACAGATGGCCCATCATGACAAAAATGGTCAATTGTGGAGAGACTTACTCGCTGTCTCACAAACAGATGCAACATATGTACAATGCTACTTCCCTTTCTCCCAGAGGAAATCGTAAGAAATCCATAACATTTCCAAAATACTTCCGTAGACATGCCTTTAAAACCCTTAAATGTTACATAGGGGGGACCCCCACCGTCCGACCATACCAAGCCTCATCGTCAGTGCCAAAATTGTGGATTTGGGGACATCCTGCCAAACATTCCCCGTTCCACGCCAGATGCCCGATATGTGCCCATTTGGCCAACTCGATAAACTTTGGGCTCTGCACAATCCGAAATTGTGCAAACTGTGGGGGGCCCCCCCCTGATTTATTTATAAGGGGGGCCCCACCAAAAAATTTTGAGTTGAGGTAGCAACCTAGTTCAGACTTGGACTCACTTACGTAAGCCAGACAGGAGCACGCCGACAAGGTTTTTTCTTTTTACCCCTCTCCAGTAATGTCGCTCACTCTGCCATTCCCCCTACCTCCCAAGCTCCTAAACCTCCTAAACCAACCCCCCTCCCTAACTTCCCCTTTCTACCTCCACCTTCCCCAGTAAAATTATTTTGCCACCCTAAACCCAACCCTCCAATCTCTACCCATCAAATTCTTTTGCTTTTAAAAATCCAGAACCCCAATCTCTACCCCACCCAACACCTTCCCTCTCCCCCCCGCCTCCCGCAGCAGACGAATAACGTTCCCCACCCTCTTCCCAAACCTTTCGCAATCACCTCCCCCTTTCCCTTTTGGCCCAAAAATTTTTCCCCCCTACAAGAAACCCCCTTTATTCCACAAAACCCCCCAAAACCAAAACTCCACTACAGAAACTCTTGGGTTTCCCAGAACTACATAATAAGTCCAAACTTACTCTTTCCTTTTTTCAAATTACAATCCCGTCCCTCCACACTCAAAGTGACTGCCGAAAATCCATCCTCCCCTACTATAAATCTCCCTAAAACCCAATCCCCTACCCCATCCAAACAAAACCCTTTCCCCCCTGCTCCAGCCCCCATATATAACCCTCCCACTACCCCCTCTATCCCTTCCACCCTCTCCTGATAACCCCGTTTAAACCCTCAAGTCAAAGTACCCTTTTCCCCCGACCTTCAAACTCCCGACACCCCCCCTTTTACAAACCAACCCCCCCAGACCCTCTCCCTCCCAAACCCCCTCCTGATACAACCCCACTCCCCAACCTCATTCTTTATCTAAACCTCTAGAACCTCCCTTCAATTCCCCAACAGCACTGCAATCTTTGCCAGTAAATCAACGAAAGTAAACTATCCTTCATTGAAATTCGCGGGTTTTCCCCCGAATATTCTCTTTCCCAGTCCCCATATTCTCTTGTCAGGGGCCCGCCTCCCTACATAGAAATCCCAACCTTAAAGACATCCTTACAGAATCCACCTTCGGTTTTGGGGGAAAACCCTTTTTTTCCTTTTCCCTCAACACCTATAAAATCCTTCACTTGATCTAACCCCTTTTACATTCCCTTTTTCACCCAAAACCAAAACCCCATTCACTCACAATTTTTTAAAACCCAGTTTAAAAAACTAATCACTAACCCAACCATCCTTTCCAACTTAAATATAGTGCTATA
>NW_025918314.1:0-10515 GCF_019202785.1 Penaeus chinensis
ATATATATTTTTTTTTATATTATATATTTAAAAAAATATTTTAAAATATTTGAAAAATAAATTATATCTTTTGTATATTTTTGTATGTATAATATTTTATATATTATATATAAATATATATATATATAAATATATTATATAAAACTTATTTTATACACACCACGAGTGTGGTTGTGTTTTTTTGTGGGGTGAAATTGGGGGGTGTTTTGGGGGTGTTGTCTCTCTCTCTTCTCTCTTCTCTTTTCTCCCCTTCCCCTTCTTTTTCCCCCTCTTCTTCTCCCCTCTCTTTTTCCTCCCTCTTTTTAAATTATATAAAATTAATTTTTAATTATTTATAAAAGAGGAGAGAGAGGAGAGAAGAGGGGAGAGAGAGAGAGAGAAGAAAAGAAAGGGGAGGAGCGCGAAAAAGAGACAGATAGATTTTTATAGATATAAAACCACAACACAATACACACCCCAAACACCCACACAAAACGACACCACACCCCAAAACAAACCCCAAAAAAACATATATAAAATTTTATTTTAATATTATATATATATATAATATATATATATAAAAATTAAATTTTATATATAATTATATATATATATATTTTTAAAATTTTTTTTTTTTTTAATACAGGAAAAAATCCGGGAAAAAAGAAAAAAAAAAGAAAGGGAAAAAGGGTGAAAGGGTCCTCCTTTCCAAAACCCCCATTCAGCTTTTTTTACCCCGCCCTTTCCTTCCTCTGACCCAAACAGCCCATTTGGGCCGGGGCCCCCCACTTTTAAACCCCATATTTTTCCTCCCCTCGCCTTTAAACCCCCCCCAAACCCCCTTTCAAATCTTCCCCCCGCTGAGGTATTGTTTCCCCCTTTTACTGCCACGTCAATGGGGGTTTACATAAAAACATGCTTACACAAACACAACACAACACACACACACACACAACACAATAAAAAACCACACAACAAACAAATTATATATATATTATAAAAATATTATTATATTATATTATAAACCTACCACACAAATTATATTATTTAAATTTGTATATATAAAATTTTATATTTTTTTTATATATATATATATATATATAAAATTATATATTTTATTTTTATATATATAATATATTTTTATGTATGTAAAAATTGTATACATATATGTTTTAATATATATATTTTTTAAAATTTTATATATTTTATTTTTTTTTTTAAATATAAATAAAATATATTTTTTTAAATATATTTTAATTATATATTATATATATATAAAAATATAAAATTATTATATTATTTATATATATAAAATTTAAAATATATAACACACAACTTACCAGATCGAGCCGGCCGCTTAGTGAAAACTGGTTTGGGAGGGGCCATGGGTCACAGTTGGAGAAGAAGGTTTCAGCCCGGTTTTAAGGTGTAATCCATGCATATATATATAAAATATTTTTATAATAAAAATTAATTATATAAAAATATATAAAAAAAAAGAGAGAGAGGGGGGGAGGAGGGGAAAAGAGAAAAAGCGGAGAGGGGAGAGGGGGAAGGAGAGAGAGGAGAGAGAAAAAAAAGAAAGAGGGTTGAGTATATATAAAAAAGATTTGTATGTTTTGTGGGTATGTATGCATGAATGAAATTTTAGTTGTATAAATGTATAAAGAGTACGTTTATACAAAAATGAAGTTCATAAAGGGAATTAAAAAATTCAGGGAATTCATTCCTTTGTAGATTTTAAAATGTTGTTTGAATGTCATAATTCTATGGATAAGGGAAAAAAAAATTTAAATAACAATAAAAAAAAAAAATGTTTCCTTTAAAGGGAAAATTTTTGAAGAGACCCTGCATTGTTTGATGTAAGATAAAGAAAAAAAAAGGAAAATTAAAAAAAAGGATAAGTTAATGAAACTAAAAAAAGAATAAACATGTTTGTATGTTTATTAGGAGCTGTCCAAAATTTTTTTTTAAACCATAATTTGTTCCCTTCTTTTGAAGTTTTAACCCCTTTAAAAACATTAACTTTTTAAAAACTTCCCCCTTTTAAAAACTTTAAACCCCATGAGAACATTCCCTTGTTACTTTTGCCCCAAGTGAGCGGCAGGGAGCCCCCGCCCTGGAGCCCAAAATTTATTAATTATAAACTACATTTAATTTCTCAAGCGGAAAAAAAGTCTTTGTAAACTGATTAAATTTGAAAAATTTTTTTTTTGTGTTCATTTACTGTGGTTGTAAACCCCCTAGCAAAATCCGGGAAAGGGGCCCAGGGGGGGGGGGTTTGGGGGTGAAAGGGGGGGTTTTAATATGTTTTTCTTTTTGGTCCCCCAAATTGGGTTTTTTTTTTTTTTCCTTTTTGGAAATTTCCCTTTGTTAGTTTTATCTCAATCAAGGGTTTTTTTTTCCCCAAGGGCCCCCGGTCGGTTAACCCCTTTTTGGGGGCCCGGGGGTGCTTCATCTTCCCCCTTTTTCTTCATTTTTTTTCTTGTTTTTTTCTGGTTTATTTTTGGGGGTGATTTTTTTTAGGGGGGGTTCAAAATTTCTCGTCGTCACTGTTTAAATTTTAAACTTTTGTTTTTTTGCAATTTTTAAGGAAATTTATTTTTGGGGGTATTTTTTTTCTCCCATTTTCTAGAGAGAGAGAGAGAGAGAGATGAAGAGAGAGAGAAGAGAGAGAGAGAGAGAGAGAGGAGGGGTAGAGGAAAAGAGAAAGAAGAAAAGGGGGGTAAGAGAGAGAGAGAAGATGTATGTCTGGTTTGTGTGTGTTTGTGTGTGTGTGGCGTGTATGTGCTGTGTAAGTTTTGTGTGTGTGTGTGGCTTGCGATGGGTCTTATCCACTTTTCAAACTGAACTTAGCTGGTGATTTTTTTTCTTTTGACACAGTGCCATTTCCCGCTTCAGTATCACCGCTCTACAGCGCGAATTCCCAATTGTTTTAAATGAAATGCACAAATGAACTGATCCACACGCTTGAAATTTCCCAATTCACATTAGATTTTTTCGTCATAGTTATTAGTGTTTTCCTATTCACCAATGTTTCTTCGCCGACTTCAATGTATGATCAACACTAGGGTAAGAGAATACGAGAGCGACGGTAAAACTCGCTATCATTAAGGCCATCACCACGATATTATGGCATTAACTCACAACCAATGGCTTTCATTGAGCAAAAACAACAGCTATGGAAAAACAGCAACTTTTTTACTACAATGCTGTCCGTTCGACACAGATAATATTACAACGTCTACTACGACTACTACGTACTACTACGACTACTGCGCTGCTGCTGCTACAGTTAATACTGTGCATCTTTTACTACTGCTACTATGATCCGAATGATTGCATTCCCTCCATGAATTTGCTATAAATGACCAACCTTTTGCAACATCATTCACAAAGTGTTATTGACATTTTGCATTTGTGCATATCATACACCTAAGTGCCATAATTACAGGTACTTAATCTTCATTTCAACGACCAAGTACGGCAGCGGGGTATTCATAGTGGCTCGATAATTTCCTGATATAACACATTTTTACATAAACTAAACTTGCTCACGACGTCAATACGTTTCCCGTGTTGAACATAGTTCAACATTTTCATAGTGTCATAAAGCCACAACGGCCATTTGAGACCTGTGTGGGCGTGCAAGTGACCGGTCCGAATGGAAACCAAAGTGAGGAAAGATGGGCTGGCCCCTCACACACACAACGCACATCGCAACTGCACACCAAATAGTATAAAATTTGTGGCTGTGTGCTATATTAATCTGTCAGTCTATCTATCTATCTATCTATCTATCTTGTCTGTCTAGGTTTATCTATCAATCTGTTCCCCTATTACTATCATCTGTCCTTTTTATCTATCAATCTGTCAATTTATCTTTCAATCTGGTCTAGTATCTATTAATCTGTCATCAATCTGTCTATCTTATATCTAATATCTATCCATCTATCAATTATTAACCTCCTGTCTACCTATTTCTTAACATTTTTATCCGTCTTTCTATCTTTGTAGGTCTGTCTAGCTATCCTCATCTGCCTATCATCTATCTATGTATCTGGTCCTATCTATCGTTTTATCTATCGGTCTATCTATCTTTTCTATCCAGCTATCTAATCAGTCTAACGTTCACGTGATCTCAAGAAACAAATATGAACAAAGAAAACAGAGAAATACTCTTAGGAAAATGCTCTGCAGGAAAAGTGCAAGAAAGTGAACGCCCGTAAAGAGTTTCACCAAAAATTGCACCAGTGAATCATAAGAAAATTTTTGAAAGCCAACGCACTCAATTCGACTAAAAGAAGGTGAAATTATATAGAACACTTAGTAGATTTACATGATGTAGACATTGAGGTTCTCCATTATATATGGGGGTTTGCAACTTTAATTTTCGCCTTAGGTATAAAAGATAGGCACAGGGGGTAGGTCCACATACTTTAGATACTGGGCGATTGTTTTGTTCGTTGACTGGTGGTCCTTTCTTTGTACTTAAAAAAGGTGATGTTTTTGATGCTGGTTTTTCTGTTTTTCCTTGTAATTTCCTCGTTGCATTTTTTCTCTCTCTTTCTATGTATTTTTTTCGTTTTTCGTTTCCCTTTTTTGTACTGTATTTTTATGTTTTACCTCTATCTTTTGTTTCTTTCTTTTTTTAATACAGGCACGTGTCGGTTTTTCCTCTAATATGGTTCCTTCCTATCATTTTCTCTATTTATTTCCTTTTCAAATTTTCCTTTTCCACTTTTTCCCCCTCCCTGACCTTCACTGCTCTCCCCTCCCCTTCCCCTCTCGCTACCTTGCCTCTTCCTCCCCTCCCTCCATCCTCCCCCACCCCCTCATGTCCTCCTCTAGCCTCCTTCCCTTCCTCTCTCCACCCCCTCAAGCACCTCTACCCTGCCTCCCCCCCCCGAATCCTCTGCCCCCCTTCCTCCTTCCCCATACCTCAAATCACTCCTCTCGCCCCCCCTCACCCCCTCCATCCAACCCCCCTCTCCCCATTTAGCGAGTCTTAGTAGGATTTACGTGGAAGTTGACTGTGAACCACGCCCATGGGGGACTTCCGGCCAAGATGTCTTAATGATACTTCTCAACCCTTGTCCTAGCCCCCCCCCCCCCACCCTCCTTTCCGACACTCCCCCATCACGATCTTTCCGCTCCCTTCCTCTTTATTCTTCTCTGTCTCTCTGTATCCTTCTGTATCTGCCCCTGTCTCTACCCTCCGTCTCCTGCCTTTGACTTTTGTCTCTGTCTGGATGTCGTTTATCTGTCTCCTGTCCGTCTGTCTGTTCCGTCTTTGTATAATTTCTGCCTCTTCTTAAGTCTCTTCTTCTCTTCTCTCTTCTTCGCTCTCTCTCTCTCTCTCTCTCTCGCCTCTCTTCTCTCTCCTCTCTCTCTCTCCTTCTCTTTCTCTCTCGCTCTATCTATCTATCTATCTATCTATCCGTCTCTATTTCTTTTCTGTCTTATCCCTTCTCTCGGATCATATTCAATAAATTAAAACTCTCCCACATTCCCTTCGTCCGTCCGTCTCTCCTTCCCTCCCTATCTCCCAGCTACCCACTTCCCCCTTCTATTTCTCTCTGCTCTCCTCTTTCTCCCTCTCACTTTCCCTCTCTCTCTCTCATCATCTCTCGCTCTTCTCGTCTCGCCTCTCTCTCTCTCTCCTCCGTCTCTCTCTCTCATCTCTTAACCACTCAAACTCTCTCTCTCTCTCTCTCTCATCTCTCCTCTCTCTCTCTCTCTCACTCTCTCTCCTCTCCCTCTCTTTTTTCTCTCTTTATTAATATCCATCTATCTATCTATCTCTCCTCTCTCCTCCTCATCTCCTCTCTCTCTCTCTCTCTCTCTTAAACCACTCCTCACTCTCTCTCTCTCTCTCTCTCTCCTCTCTCTTCTCTCTCTCTCTCTCTCCCCTTAACCACTTTCTCTCTCTCTCTCCTCCTCTTCCATCTCTCTCTCTCTCTCAAGCTCATCTCTCTCTCTCTCTCTCTCTCTCTCCCTTAAACCATCTCTCTCTCTCTCTCCTCTCTCTCTCTAGCCACTCACCTCTCTCTCTCTCTCTTCCTCTCCTCTCTTTCTCTCTCTCGCCTCTTCCCTCATCCACTCGCTCTCCTCTCCTCATCTCTCTCTCTCTCGCTCTCTCTCTTCCTCTCCTCTCTCGTCTCTCTCTCTCTCTGCGCCTCTCCCTCACCACTCTCTCTCTCTCTCGTCTACGCCTCTCCCAAATCTTCTCATCTCCACTTCTCTCTCTCCTCGCTCTCATCTCTCTTCTCTCTCTCTCTCTTCTCTCCCTCCCTCCCTCCTCTCTCTCTGTTTCTCTCTCTCTCTCTCTCATCTCTTCCTCTTCTATCTCTTCTCCTCTCGTCTCCTCTCTCATCTCTCTCTCTCTCTCTCTCATCTCCTCAGCCTTCTCCCTCACCCAGTCTCTCTCTCTCTCTCTCTCCTCTCTCTCTCTCTCCCTCTCTCCCTCAGTTCACTCTCTCTCTCTCTCTCTCTCGGTCTCTCTCTCCTCTCTCTCTCCTCCTACTCTCACTCACTCTCTCTCTCTCATCTCCCCCCCTCCTCTCTCTCTCTCTTCCTCTCATCAATCTCCTCTCTCATCTTCTCTCCTCCTCTTTCTCCCTTCTCTCTCACTCTCTCTCCTCACTCTCTCTCTCCTCTCTCTCTCTCTCTCGTTCTTCTCTTCTCTGCTCATCTCTCTCTCCACTCTCTCTCTCTCCTGTCTCTCTCTCTCTCTCTCTCTCCTCACTCAATCCTCTCTCTCCTTTCTGTCTTTCTCTCTCTCTCTCTCTCTCTCCTCTCTCTCTCACTCTCTCACTCTCTCTCCTCGTATCTCTATCTCTCTATCCTCTCTCTCCTCTCTCTCTTTCTTTCTCTCTCTCGCTCTCTCTCTCTCTCTCTCTCTCTCTCTCTCTCTCTCTCTCGCCCTCATTCTCTCTCTCTCATCTCTCCTCTCTCTCTCTTCCATCTCTCTCTCTCACTCACTCTCCTCTCTCTTCCTCTCTCTCTCTCTTTCTCTCTCTAATTCTGTCCCGTTCTTCCCCCTCTTTTCCCTTGCTCTGTCCTATACAAATTCCTCTCTGTTTCTTCTTGGGTTTACATGAATTAGTTATCTCACAGATTATGAATAAAATTTGGCATAATCACTACTAATAACAAACTATTAATATTCACATTAAAGCTGACATCAATTTCATCACTACCATTATCCGAATCATTGTTATTATCAAAATCCAGCCCGTCATCATCTTTTTTCCTTCATATTCCTGCAAAATATAGATCAAATTCCATAAATGATGAAACTCACTGCCAAAAAATTATCATGACATTTCCACGTTACCCTTCAGTCAACCGTTCATGGTAATCAGTTAACATCACTTTTAACTGATTCCTGTAACTGTTCCTGACCAATATGGCACCACAATAGGAAATTATTGTCAATGTCATAACAATCTCACGACAACCACACTCGGTCCCTCTCTCACAACATGTTTTGTAATCATTGAACACCATTGTTGCCATTCACGTATAAGAAAGCACGCCTTTTTGCTAATACCTATATATAAATCTTGCTACAAGCTGCAGTTACTGGTCACACATACCATGACAACCCGCGTAAGTAGCGTCTCCTTCACTCTACCCGCCTCCTCCTCCGCTTCCAAGTTTCTTTCCTTCTCCTGTTCCTGCAGTTCAACTTCTTGGCTTCTTCTTCCTCTGTCTACTTTTTTCTTCCCTCATCTCGCCCTCCCTTCTTTTTCTCCTTCACCTCTAATTCCTTCTTCTTTTCCTTCTCCATACCGTAGTCCTCCTCCTCCTCCATCTCTTCCTCTCCTCCACCACCACTTCGTCCTCTCTCCTCCTCCCTCCTCCTCCTTATCCAATCCTAATCCTAATCCTAATCATCACCTCCTCATCTTCCTCCTTCTCATATTCCCTGTTTCTCCTATCTTCCTACTTCTTTCGCTCTCCTCCAGATATTCCTTTTACCACCTTTACTCCGTCCTGATTTTAACTTTATTTTATTATTGACAAAAATGAACGAAGGAAACGATCGCTACGATCTTATTATTAAAGTTACCGAATCTTAGACAGAGCAAGGGAAAAGATGAAGAATACAAATTGTGAAAGAAGAAAACCGATTAAGGGAAAGTTTATTTTTCATTCCATTATGATTCACTGCAATGATGTATGACGACGGTAGCGAGGGTACAGTATTTATGTGGACATAATGCAGTCAAATGATAGATCCTTTCTTTACTCTGCTGTCAATATGTGTCTGTGGCGTGTGTGTGTGCGTGGGTGTGGTGTCCTGACTGTATGCGTGTCTCTGCTCTCTAATCACTTTCTTCTCTTCTGTGGTCTCTCTTTTCCCTCTTTTTTATTCTCTCATCTCTCTATTTTTTTCTCTCTACCACTTTTTTTTCTCTCCCCCACCCCCTCTCTCCTCTCTCCTCTCTCTTCTTCTCTCTCTCTCCACTCTCTCTCTTCTCTCCCTCTCTCTCTTTCTCTCTTTCTCTCTCTCTCTTTCTCTTCTCTCTCTCTTCTCCTCTCTCTCTCTCACTTCCTCTCTCTCTTCTCTCTCTATTCTCTCTCTCACCTCTCTTCTCTCTCTCTCTCTCTCTCTCTCTCTCTCTTCTCTCTCTCTCTCTCTCTCTTTCACTACTTTCTCCTCTCTTCTCTTTCTCTCTCTCTCTTCTCTCTCTCTCTCTCTCTCTCTCTCTCTCTTCGCACTCTCCTCTCCGCTCTCTCTCTCTCTCTCTCGCTTCTCTCTCTCTTCTCTCGCTCTCTCTCTCTCTCGCTCTCACTCTCTCCTCTCCCTCACTCTCTTTCTCTCTTTCTCTCTCTCTCTTTTCTACCCTTTTCATCTCTCTCTCTTTCTCTCTCTCTCTCTTTCTCTCTCTCTCTCTCTCTTCTCTCTCTACTTTCTCTCTCTATTCTCTCTCTCTCTCTCTACTCTATCTCTCCTCTCCCTCTCTCTTCATCTCTCTCTCACTTCACTCTCTCTCTCTCCATTCACACTCTTTCTCCTCTCTTTCTCTTCCTCTCTCCTCTCTCTTTCCTCTCTATCTCTCACTCACTCTCTCCCCCTCTCTCTCTCTCACTCTCTTTCATCTCTCTCTCTCTCTCTCTCTCTTTCTCTTTCCTCCTCTCTCTCTCTCTCTCTCTCTCTCTTCTCATCTCTCTTTCTCTCTCCGTTGTGCTCTCTCTGACTAGGTTTAACACACCTGATTTTTTCTTAGCTAAAAAGGAAAAATGATAAGGAGATAAAAGAAAGTAATTAGGATAGGAACCACCTAAAAAAAACAATCAGTGCTTAAGAAGCTCACAGAAAGCAAAGAAACCACAACAGAGGGAAATCAGAACAAAGAAAAGACAAAAGTCTCGCACAGGACTTACTCATAATTGGTTTACGAAGTTCTTTACTGAGTTTCGAAAGAAATTTCGCCTCAGGAAAACGTTGTCTGTGAAACCCCTCTCCTTTAACCTCCCTTCCTCCCTTCTCCTATGTCTTTCCTCTCTCTCTCTCCCTCCTTCTGCACGTCCCGTCTCTGTCTCTATCCTCTAATTTCGCTCATCACCCTTTCCCCATCTTGTTATAATTTCCCTCACCGTTCTATACCCACCCCCCTCTTTCCTCTTCCCTTCGATTCCCTTCCCCTCCTCCCCCTCGCCCTCGCCTTAGCTTCCCCTCCCGTCTCCCTCTTCTACGAGCTCTCCCTCCTTTTTAAAGACACTCTCATCCTTTCTCATGATTTTATTTATGTCAGTTCTTCTTTCGCTAACTCACCTTTTATTTCAACTCGACGTCTTCCACCTCCATCTCCTCATTCTTCCCTTCTTTAAATTCTTCACCCTTCATCCCTTTCTTCCTCCTCCCACCTCCTTCCTACTTCCTTTTCCCCTCCTTCCCCTCCTCCCCATCTCCCCTTCCACTAACTACCTCGCCCACTTTACTTCCGGTCTCATGACAACCATAGTTTGTTGTACCCCTTATCCCCCTGCTCCCCGAGTGCGCCTAATGGCCCTATAAAATTTATGCTATCTCGGCCATCTTAACCTCCGAAGATAAAACATAACATTAATGTGACGTTTTCCTTTCCTTCTTCCTCCTCTCCTCCCCCATCCCCGTTCTCTTCTCCCCCTCTCCTTTCACACACCCTTCTCCCCTTCCCCTCCCCTCCCCCTCCCCTCGTCTGTCTGGCAGGTAGTGGCGTCTTGTTTTTGTATTACCATTGCATTTTTTTTCTATTTTTTTTTCTAATTCCCACTTTTGTTGATTCCTCGTCTCTTTATTTGTCTTGCGGTTTCCCCCTGCTATGGTTATATGCAGTTCCCTCACTAGTTGCTTCTACCTTTGTCTCTTGTTTGTGTCGCTTCCCTTTGCTTCTATTCATTCCCATCTTCCTGCGCGTTCCCACTCCCTTGTTTGCGCGTTACTTCTTATTCACTCCTGTTTGTCTATTAATTCATACTTACACACGACACATGGCACACATACGTGTATTATACCATATAAACATATACATACATATATAT
>NW_025918316.1:0-2500 GCF_019202785.1 Penaeus chinensis
CCTTAAGCTTTCGTCCTCACACCTACCCTCTATACCCCCTACCCTATACCCTACCTATCCCCTTGACACCCTTGATATCTGAACCCCGAATCCCGAACCCCGAATCCCGAATCCCCGAATCCCGAACCTGAATCCTGAAATCCTGAACCCCGAATCCCGAATCCCGAATCCTGAATCCCGAACTTGGGTAATCCAGCGGGTGGCGCTCAAGCACGCTGGAGATGATTCCTTCACACACAACACGGATACACTGATACTGCTAGACTTTGTATTTAATGAAGTGTATAAATAAAACTTATATCTGTAATTTCCCGATTTTCCTTTTTGTTTTCAATGCTTCGATTTAGTGAGGTGACTTATTTTTACGTGTTTTTACCGTGTTATTTAATATTATTCGGTCTTTTAAGGGTAGATGGGGATCTTAATAATCTTGCTCATCTCTTATAAACTAATTTCAATCTTAATGATTTCGGACGCTTTATCATTTGTTTTAGTACCAAACCCCTCCCCTTTTTCCCTACTATTTTCATTTTACGTTATTTTGTTTTTATCATTTTAAAACTTGCTTAAATCCCTGGTTTTATAATTAATAATTTTTATTAGTCTTGGGTAACTGTTTTATGACTTTAGATTCTTTTTTTTATATATGTAAAACTTGCCACGTCACCCCCTTAATTGTTCTTTTTACTTATTAATGGGGGCTCACAGGGGATACTCGGGATAGGGAATATTTTACGAATGACTTTTACCGTGTTATGACTTTTATTTTGATAATCAAGAGTATAGTTTTATTTTTCTTACTTGCTGTGTTTTTAACATTACATTAATCTTTCAATGTTCCTTTTTTTAGTAAGTTTTTTTCACCTGATTGCTTTTTTGTTTTATTAGTGTCTATTGTTAATATTTCAGTGTTTAAAATGTATTTTTAATTATTTACTTTTTATCCTGTTCAAATAACAGGCCACGTCACTGTGGCAACAAACCTGTATAAATACACCTGCGAAATAAATTTAAAGGAAGTTGTCTCTGGACTCGGTGTTTGAGTGTACCCCTGGATTACCCTTTACTGCGGCGTCGCTGGAGCAGCAAGAACAAGGTTGTGTTTGAGCCATTTTTACATGCCAGTTAGGACAGTGCTGGATGTGGGCATTTAAGCTAACACAGGTTTTACTAAGTTTTATTGGCCAGCACCAGCCAGAGATACCCCATTTATTTTTTTAAGTTCAAGTAATTTTATGTATCCGTTCCTTCAGAAAGGTTTTTTATCGTATTTATACTTTTATTAACTGTGGTGCTTTGTATTACTCTTTTATTGATGTCAAGAACAACATAGCCAGACCCATTTTCTAAGGGATGTGTACTTGGGGCATGGGACATAGTCTCCACACAGGGGAAGTGAACGGGCCCCCTCTCTCCTTTCGGCCCTAAGCCGCCATCCTCCGCTTGGGGGATGATATTTCGGGCTTCCCCTCGATAGAAAGCCTTACAACAGTATTGTATCATTTGCCAATATTAATCTTATTGTTTTTGTAGTTTTTTTTAATCATTATTATTATTATCATCATTATTATCCTCTATTTTTGTAATTATCATCATTATAATCATTCATGTTAAAATTGTCTTACCAATACTCTCAGTGCCATTACCACCATCCACACCCATCATCATCCCCATCAAAACGCCCTTCATCGTCGCTGGTTTTCGTTTTCGCAACCGAGCAGCAGAGGTCCTCCTGCCGAGCTCCTTCTCTGAGACCCCAGCGAGCCCCGGGTCCTGAGGCGCCGCCCTGCGGATCCTGCTCAGGCAAGTTCGCGGAAACTGTCCCCGGGGGAAAACTCTAAAAAATGGGGGGGGGGGGGGGGGGGGGGGGACGCCTGAGAAAGTGATTAGGAATGGGAGAGAGAGTGGGGGAGAGGGGGGAGAGAGGGAGGGAGAGGAAGAGGAAAGAGAGGGGGGGTAGGAAGATGGAGAGAAGGAGGGGGAAGAGAAAGAGGGGGAGGAAGAGGAAAAGAGAGAGGGGGAGAGGGGGGTAGGAAGAGGGAGAGAAAGAGGGGGGAAGAGAGGGAAGGGGAGGAAGAGGAAAGATTGAGGGGGATGAGCGAGAGGGGTGAGAGGGAGTTGAGGAAGAGGTAGAGAAAGAGAGGGAAGAGAGGGAGAGGGAGGAAGAGGAAAAGAGAGAGGGGGGAGGGGGAGGAAGAGGGAGAGAGAGATGGGGGTAAGGGACGCGATTCGGGGTTGGGACATAGCGAAAGGGAGTGGAGAGAGAAATGGAGAGAGGGGAGGGCGGAGGAAATACGGGGTGGGGTTAGAAAGGGTGGTGGGGGCAGAAAAGAGGTTGAACGGAAAATAGGGAGAAAGAGGGGTGAGGGAGAGGGAGGGAGGAGGGTATACGGGGTAGAGGAAGGGGATGGAGGCAGAAGGAGGGAGGGAAAGACAGAGAGAAGGGGAGGGAAAAGAGGGGGAGAGAAAGAGGGACGGTAATGCTCTTGAAAGTGATAAA
>NW_025918316.1:7500-12500 GCF_019202785.1 Penaeus chinensis
GGGAGGTGTTGGGGGTAGGGAGGGAGAGAGAGGGTGAAGGGGGAGCAGATAGGGATGGGAGAGAACGAGGTATGGTGGAGGGGAGGCAGAGAGGGAGGGGGGAGGGAGGGGGATGTGAAGGGAAGGCAAAGAGGGTGGGGGAGGAAAGGAGAGCAGATAGGGAGGGGAGAGGAGGGGAGGTGGTGGAGGGGGTCGCGCGAGAGAAGGGGTGGGGTGAGGACAGGGAGAGGGGGGGGGGCAGGGGCGACGAATGGGAGGAGGAAGGAGGAGAGGAAAGGAGCGGAAATAAAACTGGGGAAGATGTTAGAGAGGAGGGGAAGAGAGAGAAAGGGGGAGGACGCAAAACGAAGAAGAGAGAAAAGCAGAAGGGAAAGGGAAGGGGAAGGGGAAGGGAAAAGCAAACAGCGCTTCATGGCCGACTGCGCCGCCTCATGGTTGACAGGAGAAAGAAAAGAAAATCCTTGTACTTTTCCTTTCCTTTCATAGATTTCCGGATTTCTGAAAACGTCTCTGACAGTAACATGGTGATAATGGCGGTTTGATTTTATCGTTTCATAGAATTCATCTGCGGTCTGTGCCTCTGTATAGACATGCTCACTGGAGTCGTGTCTGTGTTGATTCTGCGGTTGATAATGACAGTGATGATAGTGATGACGAATATGACTGTGATGGTAATGACCATAAGGAGGATGATAATGATGATACTATTACTGCTAATGAAAATAATGATATTATTAGTATTATTTATAATAGTGACGGTTAAAATAATAATGATAATAATCATAATATTGATAGAAAGGATGATAATGATGAGGATAATGATGATGATGATAATGATGATGATAATGATAATGATGATAATGACGATGGCAGTAATGATAATAATGATAAATAAGAAAATAATTATACTACTACAAATAATAATGATAATGATACTGCAGAAAACCGCCCTTTCCCACGATGCGTGTCAGCGGCCTCTCTTCCTGCTCCTTCTCCTTCTTCTTCTTCTTCTCCTTCTCCTTCTTCTTCCACCGCCCGTTTTCTTTCCTCCCTTTTCCCTTCTTCCTCGCACCTTCATTTTATGTCTCAACTTCTCTTTCCTGTGTTCCCTCCCCCCTCCCCCCCCCCCTCCCACTTCCCTTAGTTTCCTCTTCGTTTCCTTTCGCTCCTTTCTTCTCTCTCCTCTATATTCGCTTTTTTTAAAATCTTTCCTCCCCTCTTCCCTCCCTTATGCTATCCCCTCCCTCCTTCCCCCTTTTCCTTCTCTCTCCCCATCACTTCCTGTTTCCCTCCCTCCCCCCCTCCACTTTCCTCCCCCTCCCCTTCCCCTTCCTCTCCTTTCCCCTCCCTTCCCTTCCCCTCCCTCATCCCCGCCCCTTCCTCCTCCTCCCCTCCCCTTCCTCTCCCTTCCCCTCCCCTCCCTCATGCCCGCCCCTTCCTCCCCCTCCCCTTCCTCTCCCTTCCCTTCCTCCCCCTCCCCTATCTTTCCCCTTCCCTTCCCTTCCCTCATGCCCCCCCCCCCCCCCCCCCCCCCCCCGGCGCCGCCTTCAGCTGGCCGCGCGGGGCAGGGCAGCCACAAAGGGCGGGCTCTTTTGTGCGTCCGTTTCCCCTTCGCGCCGCCGCTGCGGGAGACACGCGCGCCGGCAGGAGAGGGGGGGGGGGGGGAAGGGGGCTGTGCATGTTCGTTTGTGTGCGTGGTTGTGTGCACGTGTGTGTGTGTGTGTGTGTGTGTGTGTGTGTGTGTGTGTGTGTGTGTGTGTGTGTGTGTGTGTGTGTGTGTGTGTTCAGCCATGTATATAATCAGATATACAGATACTTAGAGATGATAGATCTAAGCACAGATAGAGAAAACGACAAGGAGACACATGAAATGACCTTGCTCTATAATTTTAGAGCCAATCGTCATTCTATTAGTCCAGTCACCCTGCCTCCAGACGACAGGCACACCAGTAGGATTTCTTTGCGTTTCTCTGTCACGCCCCCCCCCCCCCCCGTCTCCCGTTCGGCCTGACACCCAATGACACATATTCGCTGTTGCTTCTGTGTCTCGGCGTCGGCGAACATTTCCACGGACACATGAATATGATACGTATTCGGGCGTTAATACAAATACACAAGCACACACGCACACATTCACACACACACACGCACACGTACACACACGCACACACACACACACACACACACATACACACACACACACACACACACACGCGTACACACACACACACACACACACACACACACACACACACACACACACACACACACACACACACACACACACACACACACACACACACACACACACACACACACACACGTACACACACACACACACACACACACACACGTACACACAAACAAACAAACACGAGGCTTATACCATCGCTTAGTTTTATGTCAGCAGCACAGTTCGTGCACATGTCGGCGGGCTGAGACACGCCAATGCTTTGCTTACTCGAAAGCTGTCTTGATTTGACTCCAGTTTTCGAGAACGGAGATATGATATTTATAAAGATTTATGATAATTTATAATAATGTATGATTTATAGTAATCTATAATAATTTACAATTTATAATAATTTATAATGATTTATAATATGACATTTATAATGCGAAAGATATGCGGAGATGTATAAGGCATTTAGTGCAATAACAGCAGAAAGAAGCAACGAGAAAAATATAATATTTTTCAGATAATAATCGTTCTACACAGCCATCCGATTCCGTATTACGAATTCCCAGCAACGTTCCCACGCTCTACACGAAGGACTCTCCCTCGGCCGCTGGAGACCGACCAAGCCGTCCTTCTCCCGCACCGAGAGCAGGACCCGAACCCGCCCTCCCGCAGCGCCTCTGCCCTCGGCACGGGTTGTCTCGCGGCGCCTTGGCCCGGCCGCTGCTCTCGAAGGCGTCAGTTCACCGCCCACGTATTGCGCCCAACAGTTGAAGACCACAGCGCGATCTCTAGCTGTTGGAGGCTAATTAATTTCGAGGGAAACGTGATCCAGGAAAAGAAGTTCAACCCCTTTCTGTCTCATCTTCTATCTTCATCTCTATATCGGCCTCTGTTTCTCTCTCTATCTTTATCTCTATTTATGTCTGTTTTTCTCTCTATCTCTATGTCTGCATCTCTCTATCTCTACCTCTTTATCTGGGTTCTCTCTCTCTCTCTCTCTCCCTCTTCCTCTCCCTCCTTTCCTCTCGCTCTTTCTCATCTACTTCTTTTTTCCCCCAACGAAGAACGAAGAACAAGAACCAGCCAAACGGTTGTTCATTAGTCACAGGCTCAACGACGTGGTTCGTTCGGCTTAACAGGGTCATTATCATTATCATCATCATTATTATTAAGGGTGGGAAGCGGGATCAAGGGATACGTTGCACGCTGCCTCGCCCCCCCCCCCCCCATCCCCTCTTTATGGTGTTTGTTTGGTTCTATTGAATAACTAGGGGTTAATTGGCCTGGGAGACTCTGCAGCCGCGGGGTGCGTTAAGACGGACGAATAGACGTTACTATTCTCGTATTATATATACATATATATATATATTTATTTATTTATATATATCTAAAAGTGTGTATATTTACATATATATATTTACATATATATACATATATATACATATATATATATATATATATATATATATATATATATATATATATATATATATATTTACACAGAAATTTGTCAACAGATAGATTGTGATAGACTACATGTGAGCTTAATTAAGATAGATAGATAGAGAGAGAGAGAGAAAGAGAGAGAGAGAGAGAGAGAGAGAGAGAGAGAGAGAGAGAGAGAGAGAGAGAGAGAGAGAGAGAGAGAGGGAGAGAGAGAGAGAGAGAGAACGAGGTAGAGAACGAGAGATATAGAGAAAGAGATAGAAAAAGAAATCGAGACAGATATAGAGAAAGAGAGATAGACACAGATATGGGCATATGGATAGAGAAAGAGAGAGAAGGAAATAGAGAAAGAAAAAGAAAGAGTGGGAAGGAGGAACAGAGAAAGATAGACAGACAGACAGACATATTTTCACTTTTCCTTCCACAGCGTATGATGATGTCACGGCCGTTGCTCTATTAATATCATTAGCATTTTTAATCATGATAATGTTTACATTAATATATGTTTCCTCTCTTTTTTTTCATCGGGTGGCAGCGAGCGCCACCTGGGAGAGGGCGGGGCCAACATTTTTAATCAACTCAAGCGATGTAAACAAGAGCGAGGCAGCGGCGGCAGCCCCCGGCGCGCCCGACAATGAGGAGCGGTAATGAGGCCCATTAAGTGTGAGATGAGGACGCCGGGCCCCATTACTCACGCGCATGAGGCGGGGGGGGGGGGGCTGGCGAAGGGAGGGAAAGGGCGGGGGGGGGGGGGGGAGACATATGGTGTACATACAAACAGGAGGCTTCGGGAGATAGGGAGGGTAGGGGGGAATGGGGAGGTGAGAGAGAGAGGGGGAGGAGAGAGAGAGAAAGATTGGAGGGATGGGGAGGGGAGAAAGGGAGAGGGAGAGGGAAGAGAGAGAGAGAGGGAAGGGTAGAGTAAGGGTAGGGTGAGAGGAAGCGGGATCCGAAGAGGAAAGAGAAAGAGAAAGGTGTAAGGATAGGGAAAAGGGGAAGAATGAGGGAGGGTAAAGGGAGGGGTGGAGAAGGAGAAGAGAGGAGGAGGGGGGCGAGGGGGAAGGGGGAGAACCTAGTGCCCGTGACCTTGAATGGTGTCATTTGTGTCATTAGCGAGATTGAAAATATCATTTGTGACCTTCGCTGATTCCTTTGAAGGTGTCATATAATGGGATTGTTATATACACTGGAGGTGCCATATGACGGAATTGTCAAATATAAGTGTTGGTGTCATTTGATACGACTGGAGGTGTCATCTTACGAGCCGAAAGTGTAATGGGAAGTGTCATTCTGTGAGTCTTTGGTAGGACAAAGGCTGTGTTGCTGCGGCATGACAGTCTGGCGGCGGTTAATGAGTGCCGATTGGAACTGT
>NW_025918317.1:12500-15000 GCF_019202785.1 Penaeus chinensis
TACCCTCGTGTTAAGGAATTCATGAATTAATATTTTCAGCCTGTTAAAAGGATATATTTAGAGATATTTAATGCAGGTTATCAGTAGTTAGCATTTTGATCTGAAATCTTTATTAACGAGACAAATTTGTGCGTAATTCCCGAGCAAATTAATATTTCATATTTTCAGCCTGTAATGAATTAATATTTTCAGCCTGTAATATTTAGATATATTTATTGCAGGCTATGTGTAGTTTGCATTTTGATTTGAAATTTGATAAGACGAATTGGTTGTAATTCCCAAGCAAAATATATTAAGGATATAATTATATTATATAATAAGGATATATTTCAATATATTTATTGGAGGTTATGTGTGTAGTTAGCATTTTGGTCTGAAATTTCGACCATGGTTTTTATCAAGGGTTTGGAAATTTGATGTGAATTTGAGGCAAGATGTGAATGTTGGATCTTGAGCTGTGAATCTATGATTTGCAAAACGATATATTCTGATTTATGAATTTTGTTTTCGATGGCTGTATATTCCGAAAGCCCCGCCCCCAACCCCCCCCCTCCAAAAAAGAAAGAAAGATGTATATATGACCCCAGAATGACCTTCGAATGACCCCCTCCAAAAAAAAAGAAAGATATATATATGACCCCAGAATGACCTATGAATGACCTTCTAAAAAATGACCTCCGTGACCCCAGAATGACCTCCGAATGACCCTCTAAAAAATGACCTCCGTGACCTATGAATGACCCCAAGTGTGACCCCCTCAAGCGTGACCAGCATATCTCCCCCTCTCCCTCTCCCCCCCCTCCCCTTCCCTTTCCCTATATTCATTTATTTATTGATTGATCTATTATTATTTTTATTTTATTCATTTTTATTTTTTTTTTTTACTTCGGCCTTGCTTGACCCCAACCTGTGTCTCTCTCTCAGCTGCTGCCTCCTCCTCCCCCCTCTCCTCCTCCTCCTCCCCTCCCTCCTCCCCCCCCTCGCCTGGGGAAGGAGGAGGAGGAGGAGGCGGCGGCGGGGGGGGCGGCGACCCCGCGTTGCCGGAGACCCTCTCGGAACAGATTTACGATATCCCTGTTGGTAAGTGTGTGTGGTTGGTGTGGAGAGGAGGAAAGGGGAGAGGTAGGGAAAGGTAGGGAAGAGGAGGAGAGGGAAGAGGGAGGAGGAGGATGGGAGGGAGGGAGGAGGATGGGGGGGATTGGAAGGAGGGGGGGAGAGGGGGTGGGGGGGTTAGGAGGAGGGAGGGGAGGGATAGGGGGAGGAAGGAGGGAGGGAGGAAGGAGGGGGAGGGGGAAGGAGGGAGGGAGGAAGGAGGGATAGGGGGAAGGAGGGAGGGAGGAAGGAGGGGGAGGGGGAAGGAGGGAGAGGGACAGATTTACGATATCCCCGTTGGTAAGTGTGTGGTTGGTGTGGAGAGGAGGATAGGGGAAAGATAGGGAGGAGGGAGGAGGAGGAAGGAGGGGGAGGAGGATAGGGGATAGGAGGGTAGGAGGGAGGGAGGAGGATGGGGGGGATTGGAAGAAGGGGGGAGGAGGATGGGGGAAGAGGAGGAAGGAGGGGGGTTAGGAGGGAAGGAGGAACAGATTTAGGAGTGAGGAGGGAGGAGGGAGGAGGGGGATAGGGGTAGGGGGAGGAGGGAGGAAGAAGAGGGGAGGGAGGAGGGATAAGGAAGAGGGGGATAGGGGGAGGAAGGAGGGGGAAGAGGGGGAGAGGGAAGGGGAAGGAGAGACAGATTTACGATATCCCCCGTTGGTAAGTGGTTTTGTGGGGGGAGAGGGGGAAGAGGGAGGAAGGAAGGGGAGTAGGAAGGGAAGGAAGGGGAGTAGGATGGAGGGGAGGAGGATGGAGGGGGGGGATAGGAGGAGGGGGAAGGAGGAAGGAGGGTAGGAGGAAGGAGGGAAGGGGAAGAAAGGAGGAAGGAGGATAGGCCTCGAAGTTGGGTTGGGGTGTGTGGGGTAGGGGGTAGGGGGGGGGCAGTTCGAGTAGGCCTAGTTGAGATGCTTGTGAAGCTATTTTGGTAGGCCTATTTAAGAAGCCGATAGGCCTATGTATGAAGCTTTTTTTTGTAGGCCTGCTTGTGTTGAGCTTTCTGTAGGCCTATTTGAGAAGCCAGTAGGCCTATGTATGAAGCTTATGAGCTTTTTGTAGGCCTGTTTGAGAAGCTTTTTGTAGGCCTATTTAAGAAGCTTTTTGTAGGCCTGTTTGAGAAGCTTTTTGTAGGCCTATTTGAGAAGCTCTTTGTAGGCCTATTTGAAAAGCCAGTAGGCCTATTTATGAAGCTCTTTCTAGGCCTATTAGAGCTTGTTGTAGGCCTTTTAGAGCTCTTTGTAGGCCTATAAGAGCACCTTGTAGGCCTATTAGAGCTTGTTGTAGGCCTGTTTGAGAAGCTCTTTGTAGGCCTATTTGAGAAGCTGTTTGTAGGCATATTTGAAAAGCTTTTAGTAGGCCTATTTGAGAAGCTTTTACTAGGCCTATTTGATAAGCTCATAGGCCTATTAGA
>NW_025918317.1:22500-25000 GCF_019202785.1 Penaeus chinensis
GTTCGGAAATCCCACTGCTGCCACCATTTATTGCCTTTTTAATTCCTGACAAAAGGAAAAACAAAACAAAAAAAAACTATTCCTGCCAATAGATGCCTTATATAAAGCCGACAGCATAAAGAAACACACGAAATGTCATAATGCTGACATAATCCATACATAATATGACATTATACTGACACAATGTCGCCGCTGAGAAAATACTCGTCCTCGTGTCACGTCAAGTCTCGAAGTCTCGAAGGCGATGAAGGAGACGAGGGAAGACTGGATAAAGGGAAGACGTAGAGAAGGAAGATGGAAGAAGGAGAAAAAACTGAATAAGAAACTGAAAACTTTCTCGAAGTTGGAAAATCCGATGATGAGGGAAGATTCGAAAGATATGAAGGAAAGATAAGAAAGATAGAACGAAAGAAAACGCAGACGTGGAAGATGGAAGAAGGAAAATAAGAAACGAAAGAGAGAAAGAAAGAAAATGCAGATGTGGAAGATGGAAGAAGGAAAATAAGAAACGAAAGAGAGAACGAAAGAAAACGCAGACGTGGAAGATGGAAGAAGAAAAAATAAAAAACGAAAGAGAGAACGAAAGAAAACGCAGACGTGGAAGATGGAAGAAGGAAAATAAAAAACGAAAGAGAGAACGAAAGAAAACGCAGAGCAAGAAGACGGAAGAAAAAAACAAAAACAGAAACCGAAAGAAGGCGCAAGAAAAAAATAAAAGGAAGAGACAGAGAAAGAAAGATAGAAAAATCGAGACTTGACACAAAAACGAGAATTAGAAAAAAGAAAAAGAAAAGAAAAAGAAAAAAAACCACGAGTTTTCTTGATCAAAGTTTTTTTCCTTCTTGTAATATATGATCTGCTGTTAAGGATGTATCAATAATTTCATCGATAGTTTAATTAATATATTAATTATATAAGCCTGTGCTCACATAAATACTCAATTAGTGTTTGTTTTTATTATTATTATTTTTATTTAACATTCTAATATTTCTTATCTGTTTTCTTGACTTTCAAATGTATAATTAATATCTCAATATTTTTTCCCTTCCTTTTTTCTCTCATAATAAATATGATTTTTCTCTCTTCTGTGTAAAGACTTTTTAAAAAAAAAAATTGATTGGGTTTGATATAGATATATATATATATATTTGTTTTTTTTTTTGTTTTTTTTTTTTTTGCATTAGACACTTAAGTATGAATTTTAAAAAATCGTGTTAATAAAAGAATGGAATTAATATGTTTTTGTTTTTCTCTTATTTTTCTTTTTTTTTTTGTAAAGTTAATTTTATTTTGTTGAATAGAAGGAGAGAGAGTATTTGCAATCTCTCTTGAGTCAAAAGATTTTATATATATTTTTTTTTTGTGAATTTGTGAACAAAATTGTAATACTTGCATGAATATTTGCAACCACTATTATTATTGCTATTATTATTATACTATATTATTATATATTCTATTTATTAAATTAAATTAAATTATTATTATTATGTACTATATATATGGAGTCACTTTTATACATAGAAAATTATGGATTTTTTTTTTTTTTTCCTTTTTTAAAAAAGAAAATGGTTCTTGTGTTTCCCTCTTCCTCTCCTTCTCTTTCTCTTTCTCCCTCCCTTTCTCCCTCCCTCCCCCTCTCCCCCTCCCCCTCCCCCTCTCCCTCTCCCTCTCCCTCTCCCTCTCCCTCTCCCTCTCCCTCTCTCTCTCTCTCTCTCTCTCTCTCTCTCCCCCTCTCTCCCTCTCTCTCTCCCTCCCTCCCCTCTTCCCCTCTCTCCCTCCCTCCCTCTCCCTCTCCCTCCCTCTCTCCCTCTCTCCCTCTCTCCCTCTCTCCCTCTCTCCCTCTCTCCCCGTCTCTCCCTCTCCCTTTCTCCCTCTCTCCCCGTCTCTCCCTCTCTCCCTCAATGAAAATAAAACCAAGTGCCTTAGATATACAATATAACGTGTGTATATACTTTATAGTGAGAGCGAAGTATGTAAATCAATTTTTTTTTTCCCCTCATAAGCATATATCTACGTGCCTACATACCTACATACCTGCGTGCCTATATACCTACATACCTACATACCTGCGTGCCTACATACCTACATACTTACGTGCCACATACTTACATATCCACATACCTACATACCCAGATACCTACATACCTACATATCTACATATCTACATATCTACATACCCAGATATCTACATACCCAGATACCTACATACCTACATACCTACATACCTACATACCTACATACCTACATACCCACATATCTACATACCCAGATACCTACATATCTACATACCCAGATACCTACATACCTACATACCCACATACCCACTTACCTATGTATCTACGTACCCACATACCCACATATCTACATACCCACATATCTACATACCCAGATACCTACATACCCAGATACCTACATACCTACATACCTACATACCTACATACCTACATACCTACATACCCACATATCTACATACCCACATATCTACATACCCACATACCTA
>NW_025918317.1:30000-32624 GCF_019202785.1 Penaeus chinensis
TGTGCACAAGATTATACACACATGTGCACAAGATTATACACACATGTGCACAAGATTATACACACATGTGCACAAGATTATACACACATGTGCACAAGATTATACACACATGTGCACAAGATTATACACACATGTGCACAAGATTATACACACATGTACACAAGATTATACACACATGTGCACAAGATTATACACATACATGTGCACAAGATTATACACACATGTGCACAAGATTATACACACATGTGCACAAGATTATACACACATGTGCACAAGATTATACACACATGTGCACAAGATTATACACACATGTGCACAAGATTATACACACATGTGCACAAGATTATACACACACATGTGCACAAAAATACACACACATGTGCACAAGATTATACACATACATGTGCACAAGATTATACACATACATGTGCACAAGATTATACACTCATGTGTAGGGAAAATTATACACACACATGTGCACAAGATTATACACATATATGTGCACAAAAATACACACATATGTGCACAAAAATACACACACATGTGCACAAGATTATACACTCATGTGTAGGGAAAATTATACACACACATGTGCACAAGATTATACACACATATGTGCACAAAAATACACACACATGTGCACAAAAATACACACACATGTGCACAAGATTATACACTCATGTGTAGGGAAAATTATACACACACATGTGCACAAGATTATACACACACATGTGCACAAAAATACACACACATGTGCACAAAAATACACACACATGTGCACAAGATTATACACTCATGTGTAGGGAAAATTATACACACACATGTGCACAAGATTATACACACACATGTGCACAAAAATACACACACATATGCACAAAAATACACACACATGTGCACAAGATTATACACTCATGTGTATAAGGGAGGATTACACAAAAATACACACACATGTGCACAAGATTATACACTCATGTGTATAGGGAGAATTATACACACACTTACACATTGTCGCTCTGGAGCATATTTATGGTGACAATGCTTCAAAGAAATTAATCCATTCGCCCCATTTGGCAAGAATACATGCCATGCCAATCGAATACATGTTTATTTTATCGTATTTGCATATAGATGGGTTCTAGGAGTACTTAGTCATCAAAAAGTTATTAGAAACTACCTATCTCACCTGTTTACTTTTTTCCTTTCACTTTAGGAAAGGGTCTTTTGTAGCATTTACATTTCTAAACTATTTTATTGACGATTTAATAACCATAATATCAATAAAATTAATAAGAGTATCGATAGCAATGGTTTTAATTAGAAAAAAAACGTATTTTCCTGCCAATACAAGGAATGGGGAAATCAGGATCGGTCACAAGGGCCTTACTGATAGACTCCTTGCCGGCTGAGCACACATGGAGCCATATAAACGTAACAAAACCCACTAAAATCTAATTAAATCAATCCTTTGCGGTTGGGTTCATACTCATAATATCAATAAGAATGATAACAATGTCAATATTAATAGTCTTAGAAATAAAAAAACGCATTTTCCAGCCAATACAAGGAAAGAGGAAATCAGGATCGGTAACTAGGGTCTTACTGATAGACTCCTTGCCGGCTGAGCACACATGGAGCCTTCTATACGTAACAAAACCCACTAAAAACAGACAGGGGGACAAAACATAGCAATAAGAACGATAATGACAATATTAATAGTCTTAGAAATAAAAGAAACGCCATCTGTATGGAACGAAAATTCACCCCAAAAAAAAAAAACACTACAGGGGGACAGAACATAAATCCGGGGCGAATGGGTTAATAATAATAATAATTAGAAAAAAAAAAAATGGATAATAATATAAAAATAATAATTCTAATAAATAGATAAAAATAATCTACAAATTGATAATTTGTGAGGGAAAGCGTTGATGCTGTTTGCAAATATATATATATATATAAACATATGTAAGCATATTAATATATATATATATGTTTATATATATGTACACACACACATACACACACACACACACACACACACACACACACACACACACACACGCACGCACACACACACACACACACAATCTGTAAAGTTAGTGTAAAATAACTAATTATCTTTAATTATATATGTAAAATAATGATTAATGAAGGAAAGCGTTGATGTTGTTTGCAACAAATAAAATAAATATTAGACAGAATAAATATTAGGAGATAAATAAATAAATAGAATAAATAAATAAATAGAATAAATATTAGGAGAGACGAATAAATATTAGGAAGCAGACACACTCAACATCCCTGTGGGTATATCTAGTGGGAGATATTATTCCAGATATTTTTCTATTATTTATTAGATATTTATTAGATAGATATTATTCCATTATTTATTAGTCCAGCTGAACAAACGGTAGAGATAGAAACGGCCTTTTTAGATATAGAAACAAACGACAGAGATAGTTAGTTAGAAACAAACAAACGACAGAGATAGTTAGTTAGAAACAAACAAACGACAGAGATAGTTAGTTAGAAAAGAACAAACGACAGAGATAGTTAGTTAGAAACAAACAAACGGCAGAGATAGTTAGTTAGAAACAAACAAACGGCAGAGATAGTTAGTTAGA
>NW_025918318.1:7500-10000 GCF_019202785.1 Penaeus chinensis
ATACTTCTAGTACTACTAATGATAATAATATAATGATAATTATGATATTATAATTATCATTATTATTATCATTATTATCATTCTTGATAGCAATGATAATAATGATGATGATGATGACAATAATAATAATAATAATAATAATAATAATAATAATAATAATAATAATAATAATAATAATAATAATAACAATGATTATCATTATTATGTTATTACTATTACTATTCTTATTATTATTATCATTATTATAACCATAATGATAACAATGATAATGATGATAATGATGACAATATCTAAAGCACTAAAGGGTTCAAATACGTTAGTTATCCATATATACAAGTTTAACTAATAACGAACGGCAAAACCATAAAACATCAAACTATTTTATTTCTATAACAAAAATAATAAGTTGATAAACAAGCTATAAAAGGCTTCATTCTACATTGAAAAAGTTACACGAGATTATCTGGATACGCTCTAGCCTCGGATCCGTAACACAACCGCTCAAACATTCTTTTTTATTTTTTTTTTGACCGATAAATTTTAAATAAGAGTCTATATGATTTTACATGCCTTTGGGTGATTTATGGCTTTTGGATATTAATCTGATTTATTTTTTTTTCTTTCTTTTTTCTCCCCCATCTTTATCCTTATCTTAGACTTGTTTAAGATGTCAAAAGCTTTAAAGATTACTCTGTTCCGCGCGGCTGGTCCGGTTGTGGGCGGAGCTTGTGGGTTTCGAAAAGGTGGTTGTAATTAATTTTATTGACTGGATTTCTCTGGTTTTCCTTTTTTTCATTTTTCCCTTTGCTTTTGTTTTCTTCGTTTTTGTTTTGTGTTTAATTATTCTTTTCGTTCTTTCCTTCGTCTGTTTTTTTCACGTTTTTCTTCTCTTCTCTTCTCTCTTACTCTCTCTCTATCTTCTCTTTTCTCTCTCTCTCTCTCTCTCTCTCTCTCTCTCTCTCTCTCTCTCTCTCTCTCTCTCTCTCTCTCTCTCTCTCTCTCTATCTATCTATCTATCTATCTATCTATCTATCTCTCCCTCTCTCTCTCTTTTTTTCTCTACGCATACTTATTTCTCTATTTTCGTGAGCCCATTTATTCCCCTGCCTCTAATATTTTCCGTCTATTTCTTCTTTTATACTCTTATTCTTTTAATTCTTCTCATCTTTATCATCATCTTTCCAACCTCCTCATCACTTTTATTATTATCATTATCTTCTCTCCACTTTTTCTTCCTCTTCTCTTTCATCTGTTTCTGTATCATTATCGTATCATTATCCAGATTATTATTATCATTATTGTTATTATTATTATTTTCATTATTATTATCATCATCATTATCATTATTATTATTATCATCATCATTATTATTGTTATTATCATTATCATTATCATTATTATTATTATTATTATTATTATTATTATTATCATTATTATCATTATTATCATTATTACAATTATCACTCAACTTCTTCTTCTCTTTCCTCTCCCTCTCCTCCTCTTCCTCTTCCTCTTCATCTTCTTCTTCTTCCATCAATGTTCCTTCCGTAATCAAGCGAGAAGTGCGAAATGACACGTCCAATTAATATGCAATTTCTTCTCTGCTTTTCAATTGCATTTTCGTCAGAGGGTCACGTGGGAATTTTATTTAAATGTTGTTGTTGTTGTTGTTGCTAAGTTATTGTTATTGTTATTGTTATTATTGGTAATTGTAATAGGAAAAGTAACAACAAATTCAAGGGGGAAGGAGAAAATGGAAGAGGAGGAAGGAGAAGAAGAGGAGAAGGTGGAGGAAGGAGGAGAGTAAAGAAGAGGAGGATGAAGAGGAAGATGAAAGAAAAAAAAAAGAATAAAAAGAGGGGAAAGGGAAGAAAGGGAAGAAAGAAAAGAAGATCAAGAGAAAAACGTATAAACGAATAAAAGTAAACAACAAACAACCGAATAAATAACAGCAAAAACAATAACAAACAACAACAACAAGAACAAAAAAACGAATAAATAAAAAAAAAATAAAAAAACGATATGTATTCTCACTTCAAACACCAACAATTAAACAAAAAATAACTAAAAAACAATGACTACCTCGCTATAACGACCTTGTAATCCTGCCTGTAACGATGGGATTTACAGGATGAACCTTCCTGTCACCCTCATAAATCCCCCTTCTAACCCCCCCCTCCCTACCCCCCCCCCCCACCCAGACATGCACACTGTCTATTCCTATTTGCGGTTTTTTTTCTCTCTCTCTTTTCTTTTCTTTTCTTTTCTTTTTCTTATCTCCTTGTTCTTTGTTTATTTCTTTCTTTCTTATTCTTGTTTTTTTTCTTGTTCTTGGTCTCGAAGACTTCATAGTTTAGTTGTTTGTTTGTTGTTATTGTTGTTATTAATATTTATTATTGTTGTTGTTGTTGTTTGTTGTTGCTTTCCTCCTTTTCGTATTCTCGTTTTGCTTATTATTCTATTTCCAAACAATATGGAGAAAAATCATTAAAGCAAACCA
>NW_025918318.1:12500-25000 GCF_019202785.1 Penaeus chinensis
CCGGCCTCGTGGGTGATCTGAACACGGAGAGAGAGAGGAGAGAGAGAGAGAGAGAAGAAGAAAGAGAGAGAAGAGAGAGAGAGGGAGAGAGGGGAGAGAGAGAGAGAGAGAGAGAGAAGAAAGAGAGAGAGAGAAGTATAAAAGAGAGAGAGAGAGAGAGAGGGGAGAGAGGGGAGAGAGAGAGAGGGAGAGAGAGAGAGAGAAAAGAGAGGAGAAGGAGAGAGAGAGAGAGGAGAGATGAAGAAAAGAGAGGAAAGAAGAGAGAGAGAGAGAAAAGAAGGATAGTCATTTCTGCCTTAATTCTAATTTTTGTGGCAGAAGGAGCTCCCCTACAATGAGCACTCATAATTTCATATCACCAAGTTAACTTAGAGAGTTTTATTATTGGTTGTATTGCAAAAATTTATTAGTAACTATATTTTGGTAGAAATTTTACATTACTGGCTGATGAGGTATCATAAAAATTTGCTTTTTGCCAGGTTTCCCCACAAGTTTCTATAAATACATCTAAGCTTTGACATTTACGTTACATTGGTCCTCCGGTAAAGGTGAGAAATGGTCCTCGAATTTGACTACAGCATAGAGTATTGAGAAAATGGCTTATTCAGATTTATATCGAGCTGCATGTAATACTATTAGCTGGGAATAGATTTATGAAAGATGCACTGACACGAAATTGCAAGTCACACATAGCGACTTGTTATCCACCAGCAGTGTTCGTTCTACAACATTCATTTCTTTATAAAGGATTACGCGACATGACGCTGTTGAAGTAGACCTAAAGTTATACAAGTATTTCAGTCTCTTTGTTATCTGTTATGATACGTTAGCAGCCAAAAGTGAGAGGAATTTAGATAATTAGTAGCTTTATGTGATCAACACGAATGTAGTTAAGCACTAATTTACAGCATACTAATTGAATAAGTATTAGAGACGTTAAATTTTCGACAATTGCCTTTAAATACACTGTTCCATATGATAAGCCAATGTGCTCTCAAATAGAATTCAGGTAGTAGCTTTTTGACACTGAAGGCAGCACATGAGAATTGCGTGCAGGGAATGCAATTTAAATGTTCTGTCTGACTCTCAACTAGCATGATCTGGAGACGCCCGCTGTAGAGCAGCTTCAAACATGCCTATGTACAATGGAATTGTGCAACAGGCGTACAGGCCATGAAGATATTTACTGCACTACTGATGCATAAATCTAAGAAAATGCCAGACAGCCACATGTAATGCCTCCTATTACCAAAGAATTGTCACGAGTGTTACTGGAAACTGGCCATCAACTCCTTCCATGCAGCAGCATGACGCAGACTCCATGCTCTTCACCAGCCATATGGACGACCAGAAGAAAAACATAGTACGAAGTAAGTTCGACTGACAAGGACGCCCAGAGACGGTAGATATGTGTTGTGTGAGGGTGTGTTGTTGTGTGTGGTGTGTGAGTGTGTGTGTGCGCGCGCTGATGCCATGCGCATACATATACAGATACATATAATATACATGTATGCGTATGTAAACGATATACATGATGTGTATGTATACAATAAGTATGTGTCAAGACTGATCTATAACATACGCGTCAGATATGTGTAGAGTCTATATATACAGTGTAAAGTGATGTACATATAACGCAAGTACAGATGTGTACGTATACACGTATATTTGTACGTAAAACAATGTTATTTACGTATACATATAAAAAGGTGTACGTAAAGACATGTATATGATGATAACAGAGTACACAGTATAGGTAAGTAGCATGTATTACTGTGTGTGTATGGATGTACATGCAACAGCATGTATCAGAGGTTGTATATGTGTGTAGTGTATATATACATGGGATAGTGTGGTATATGTGTGAATGTATAAATATACATTTAATGTATGTGTACTGTGTATATATACATGTATAAAGTGTGGTATGTGTGTATATATAGCATGTATATGGTGTGTATGTGTATATATACATGTATATTGTGAGTATGTATATATACATTATGTTTAGTGTTTATGTGTATATAATACATATATGTGTGTATGTGTATATAGTGACAGCGTATAGAGTGTGTATGTGTATATATCCACGTAAAGTTGTGTATTGTATATATACATGAAATGTTGTATGATGTAGATATACATGTAGATGTGTGTATGTGTATATATACACGTATATGTGTGTAGTGTGTATATATAACATGTATATAGTGTGTATGTGTATATATACATGTAATGGTGCTGTAAGTGTATAATACAGGTATATGTTGTGTAATGTGTATATAACATTTATGATTGTGTATGTGTAATATATACATGTAGAATTTTGTATGTGTATATATACTTATATTGTGTATTGTATACTGATACTATGTGTGAGTATGTATACATGTATGTGTATGGTATAAATGTAATAGTATGTATACATGTATATAATGTAGTATCATGTATTATACATGTAAATATGTAACATATACATGTGCGTATATGTATGTATCATTATATATGTATGTAGATAACATGTATATATGTATGTATACATGATAAAAGATATAGGTATGTCTACATTATATATGTATTTTACATGAAAATAAAAAAATAAATATGTATGTATGACATGTATATATGTATGGTATACATGATATAATATGTATGTAATACATTTAATATATGTAAGTATACATTATATGTAGATGTGATAACGATGTATAATGTATGTGTGTATTATACATTGATGCAGTATGTATACATGATAATAGTGTATAATGGGTAATTATACATGTGATATATTAAGTGTGAATGAGATTAAGTTGTGTGTATGTCATACATGGCTATGTATGTGTGGTATTAATACATGATAGTGTTATGTGAGTAAGGTATAACATACATAGTGTATGTGTGTATGTATACATATATGTATATGTAAATGTGGTGATGTATACATATATGTATATGTATGAATTGTGTGTAAGTATACATAAGATTTATATGTAATGTGTGTATGTATACATTTACGTATATGTATGTGATGGTATGTATACATATATGTATATTATGTGTGTAGTGTATACATATATAGTAAACAAGTGTTGTGTGTATGTATACTAAACGTAAATGTATTGATGTGTAGTATACATATACATACACATGTATATGAAATGTGTGTATGTATACCTATACATATATGTATATGTATTGTGTAATATACATATACACATAAAATGTATATGTATTGTGTGATGTATACATTATGTATATGTATGTGTGTATGTATACATATACGCATATCTGGTATAGTATGGGTGTATGTGTATAAACATAATAGAGTGAGTGTGTTTAACATGTATGATTATGTGAGTCTATATATAATTAAATAAATACAAATATACAAATTATAAATATAATATAATTAATTATACATACAGTATATATACTCATATATACTTATATATATACAATAGTATACATATATAGTACAATATATATAAACATATATATACATTATACACTAGTATATACTATAAGATATATGTACTCTATATATAATAGTATATGTTTGTGCTGTGAGTTTACATATATAGTGTGTGTGTGTGTGTCTATATAACAATGTCTTGTGATATACATAAGCTGTGTGTGTATATCATATACATGTTTGTATATAGACATATATGTGTTGTATATATACGTATCTGTGTTATATATAGTCATATATAATTGTGGTATATATATCATATATATGTGTGTAAATATATTCATATATATGTGTGTATAATATATTCTATAATGTGGTATATATATACATATATATATGTTATAGAAACATATAATATGTATCTACATATATATATATGTATGTATATATATACAATACATATAATATATGTATGAATATAAAACTATGTATCTATATGCCATACATATATATGTGATATATATACATACATATATATATGGTATATATACATAAATTATATATATATGTATATTATACAACATATAAGTATATGTATATATATACAAACATATATATTTATGATAGTATACATACATAATATATAAGAATATAATATATATACGATACATGAATATCTATGAGCGAGATCTATCTACGATGGACCATATAGTAAATAAGTATAGTATCGAATACATCTGAGTATATAATACCATCCATAAGTTAGATTATATTAGTGTTATATATAATAACGATAGTAATAGATATACATTCCAAGATATAGAGCATGCATAATATATCCAAAATAGTATATATAACATATTAATTACATACAGAGATAATATATGTATATATACATACAATCATATATGTATATCTAATAGCTAATATATAGATATGTATCTAGTATATACATACATATATATAACATACATACCGTATATTGTAGATATATACACAGTACATATATATATTTAGTCTATATAGCATACATATAAATATGATATATAGTATATACATACATATAGTAAAGTGTATATATATACATACAAAATATATACATATATACATATATATACAATAGATATAGACACTGAGATATACATATCTACATATATATTACATATATACATAAAAATATCATATATATACGATATATATATATCTACATATATCATACATATATATAAACATATATATACTCAGCTTATCCAATCCCCACCCCACCTTTAATATAACATATATATATAAAGTATATATATAGTACATAATATACAGATATATATATATAGGACATATATAAACATATATAGAGAGAACAAGAGTATATATACATATATAATATAGCACAAATAAATTTTATATATAATCATATAGATAATATATATACAATATAAGATACATGATATATATACATATACATTAGTTCATATATATCGTACATGATATGCTTAAGATGCACATGGTAAGAAAGCAGGATGTAGCTATTTGAACTGCATACTATGATTTGTCAGATAGGGAATGATGGAGCCATGGAACACAGAGGGGTGAGTGGCTAGATTTTTCCCAATGGCGACGGGGTCATAGGCTATCGCGGTCATAACAAAAGTGCCAGAAATGAGATCGTGGACGAGGTCTGCCTACACGGCGCCTGCGCACAAAAACTCGCGCCGAGGCAAGTGATTTCGCGACTGTGGATGTACCGAATTCACGCACTCGAGTCAGGCGCGTGCCACCGATTGAGCGCCAGAACGGCGTGAGTTTTTTTAATATTCTAAGTACCCGACCCATTGGATATAGTATGCCTCACATTTATTTGTATGTCTTTTTGAATCTCATTCTATGTAATGGCTGAAATCTAAGTAGATAGTTTTTTAACTGTCAACACTTTTATTTTTTTAATTTTTTATTTTTATTTTATTTTTTTTTATTTAATTAATTTTGTTGTTTTAATTGCTGTTTTACAAATGTCTCCAATTATCAGGTGAGGAGCTGATGGCAAGCGACACCCAATAGTACTGAATTGCTACCTAGCGATCCCTCTTCCACTCCTCACTCCAGAGTTTGATAGAGTTTATTTGGAAACTGAGAAGTCCCTGCCTTGGAAAAGTTGAGAAACTAGCAACTCTACTCTCGATTGCCAAACCACCAACACGTAATCAGCTATTCAGGTATAGAAATACTTTTTGTCTTCTCATAGTATTGACTTTGTAGGATATAATTTATTATTGAGGTAAAGTTATTAATCTTGAATATGAGCTTGTTGCATTGCTTCCAAGGCGTATGGAATAGCGAGTATCGTTTCATCCAGTATTTTGTAGTGGTGTATCTTATTGGTGTATTTTTTTATCATATCTATGTAGTCATAATTGAGCAAGTAAATCAGAAACAAGTATGAACATCATAGTTTTATTAATATCTAAAATCTTAATATTTTCAGAGATTTTAATCTGATTCAGCGTTATGTGAATGCAGTCCCCACAATAATTGCAGAATGCTCTATCAGTTTATGGAGGTAGAATTGAGAACCCCTCTACATGTTCGCAACCGAATGTCAGCAAACTTGAATGCGCTACAGGGAGCAATCCAGAACTTGGTAAGCTAGTAACGTGATGCTTTTATGTACTTCTAGTGTGGTGTATTGAGATTTGGAAAACTTGCTTAGTAAATATATAACTAGTTATTGATTCCCCATCGTTAATAGCTGCGTGTATTGTATACGCTATGAATTGTTTTATTATAGAGAAATAAAACATATATTATAGATATATATATATATATATATAATATAATACAATTAGTGTGTGGGTGTGTGTCGTGTGAGACAGTGATGTGTCTGGTGTGTGTGTGTGGTGTGGTGTACACATACACATGTGTTACATAATATATAAGATATGCATAACTAACGTCCAAACAGCATACATATAGTATACGAATATATATATAATATAATCGTAGCGAACAGTACAACTATAGACCTAGCATGTGTAGCATATTCTTAAATCAATTGTCTCCGACCGAGTGGCACGCACGGGACAACTGTGGTAAAACCTCGCTATCATTACTCAGTATGAGTAATAGGGTAATGTCAATGGAACTAGTTTAGATCCTACATAGCAAGCACAGCGTCCTTTCATAGTGGGAATACGTAGAGGACGAAGGCGTTGGTTAGTCTACGCTGCACCTCCAGATCCTCATACCCAGTGACCTAAAGGTTTCGAGGCCAGATCAGGGAGGATTGTTATACATCTATATCATGTCGGTAGTGTCATTATTTTTTCCATCTTTCATAATGATGTGTTATATATGTATAGTAATATATACACATATACATATACAATACATAAGATATATACAGTACGTATGACATATGCATACACCATAGTACGTATAAACAATATATACATATACATATATAGAATACACATTTACATATCCATACGATATATATACTATACCCAAAACAATATATAGCATTATACAACATATATATATACGCATATTACCATACATATATATAACCTATACATACATATATTATACATATACAAATACATAACATATATAAAGTATATACAATACAGAAACAATGATATATAATTTATGGTATATAACATAGGCTGATGTGTAAATATATTATATATGTAGATCTATATATATTGTAGTATATTGTATAATGTATAGAAATATGTTATATATATGATATGATAATAAGATAATAGACTGTGATAGTAATATAATAATGTAGTATCACTAATAGTTGTATATAAATATATGTAAAGTATATATATGTTATTTATCATAAGGTGTAATATAATATAGATGTATTATAAATTGTGTATAATATATGTGTGTAAATATATAATGTAGTATAACAGATATGTATAGTATAAATAGATGATATATAGATATACGAGTATATATTCGAATGAATATAGTATCATGTATAGTATATATATAGAAGTACGTAAAGTATGATCTAGTAGTATGGTATAAATATATAGATATAGTAATGTAGTCAACTATAGAGTTAATACTATTATAGTTTAGTAGTATAGATATATATATATGTATATATATGTTATATATCTGTATATATGATATGTAGTAGGAGTATATGATGTATATATATATGGTATAGCACGTTACATGTGATAATAGTATTATATATATGTATATATATATGTATATATATACTGAGTATAAGAGATGTATATATAGTATGTAAATATATATGTATATATAGATTATATAATATGTATACATATATGTATACAGAGATATGTATAGTATAAGTATAGAAGTATAGTGATGATATACACAGTATTTGATAAGTATATAGTGAATATATTTATATGTACAGTATGAATGTAGTATATAGTATATATGTATAGTATAAATATGTAGTAAAATAGTAGGATATATATAGTATAGTAAGACCATATAATAGTATAGTATGTATATGATATATCTAAAAAGTATATATAAGTATGTATCATAGAGAGTGAATGTAATGAGTATGCTGTATTGTATTGTGTGTTGTATAAGATATGTATGTATGTATGTGTGTATATATATACATATATATATGTAGATAAATGTAGATTAATATTTTTATATATATGTATGTATAAGTATATGTATGTGGTATATTTATAGTATGTATATATGTATATTAATACTGTATATGTATGTATGTGGTGTAATATATATGTAGATGCGTATGTAGTGTGTGGTATATATATATGTATGTATTAGCGTGTGTATATATATATACATATATATATAATGTATATAGATGTAATATATATAAAAAGTGCTAGTATAGTATAATTATGTATAGTGTATTAGTATATGTAGTTTTATATAAATGTAGTAATAGAGTATAGTGTATGTGTAATGGTAATATGTATATGTATGTATGTGTGTATAATATGTATGTATGTATGTGTTATATATATATGTATGTATATATGTGGATTATATATAGTTAGTATGTATGTATGTGTGACAGTATATAGATATTAGTATGTTGTGTTTATATATATGTTTGTATGTAGGTGTGTTATATATTATGTATGTATGAGATGTGTGTGTGATATATAATATATAAGTATATATATTTGATATTATGTGTGTATATATGTATGTATGTGTGTATAATATGTATGTATGGTGTTTTATATATATTTGTGTGTATATATAGAATATGTGTGTTATTTAAATAGAGTTATGTCTATGTATGTGTGTGTACATAGATATATGTATGTAGATGTTTGTGTGGTACACAAATATAGTATGTATGTATGTGTGTTGTATATATATAGTATGTATGGGTGTGTGTGGAATACGTAGATGCGTATATAATGTGTCTGTGTATATATATATTAGTATGTATGTTGTATAATAATAGATACATATAGTATATTTAATATGTAGTGTATGTATGTGTGTATATATATGATTTATGTAATGTATGTATGTGTGTATATATTATATATGATGTATGTATTATGTGTGTATAGAAAGAAGATATATTTACAGAAGTATATATGTGTGTATATATTTATAATAGTATATTATGTATGTTGTGTGGTATATATATAGTTATATTAATATGTTTGTAGTATGTATGGTGTTTAGTGTGTATATAAGTTATATTTGTTTATGTATTCACACGTATTGTTGTATTTAGATTTATATAAATATAGATAGATATGGAAGTATATGTATGTTGTGGTATGGCATAAGACATATAGATACGTAGATGTATGTATGTAGTAATGTGTGGATATATATTATATATATATACATGTTAGTATGTATGAGTATCGATGTGTATATAAAGATATATAGAATATTAGTTGTGCGATGGTATGTATGTGTGGATATATATATATATATATATATATATATAAGTATGTATGCATGTGTGTGTAATATATATATATATATATATATGTATGTATGTATGATGTGGGTAATATATATATCATATATATATATGTATGTATGTTATTGCATGTGTGTATATATTTATATTTATATTTATGTATGTATGTATGTATGTGGTTATATTTATATTTAGCTATATATGATGTAGTATGTAAGTGTGTGTATATATATATATATAATTTATATATGTAGTAAGGTATGTATTGTGTATATATATATATATATAAAGGGGTTAAGGTATGATGGTGGTATGTGGGTGTTTTTATATATATATATTATTTGTATGTAATGTATGTATGTTGTATATTTATATATGTATGTATGTATGTATGTTTGGATGGTGTTATATATATATATGTTATGTTATGGAGTGTGTATATATATTTAGATGTAGTATGAGTAATTGTGTGATATATATATATATTGTATGTAATGTATGTATTGTGTATATATATATATAATGTAGTGTATATTATGTTTATGTGGTACTATATTTATTATATGTATGTATGTATGTATGTAGTGTGACATATTTATATATATTTATATATATGTATGTATTTAATGTATAGTATATATATATATGTAATGTATGTATGTGGTGTGTGTATATTTATATAAGATCATATGTATGTATATTATAATATATATATGATATGCGTTATGCATGTATGTGTGTGTGTATATATATATAATATATAAATATATAATAGAGTAATGCAGGCATGTATGTATTTGTGTATATATATATATATATATATATATATATATGTGCGTGCATGTATGTATGTGTGTGTATAATATACATATTTAGGATATATATATATATATAATATGTAGTCATGTATGTATGTGGATGTATAGAATATTATATATATGTTTATTTAGATATACATATGAGTACTTTAATAGAGAGGTATGATACGTGTGTCTACATATATATTATACACATATAGATAATTATGTATGTATGTATGTGTAAATATATAGTATATGTATATTTGTTAATATGTGTAGAATATACACTTGTTATGTATGTATAAGATATATATACGAGTCTGATTGGAGTAGATATGTGTATAAATATATGTATGTATGAAAATGTGTAATGTGTATATATATATATATGTATGTAATAATAGTATGTGTATTGTATATATATATAGTAATATGTATGTATGTATATATGTTGTAGTGTATATATATAGTATGTGATGTATGTAAACTATGTGTTATATATATAATATAGAGATAATATAGTATGATATGATAATAGTGTTAAAACACAGTATATGTAGTGTATAGTATATAATGTGTATATATATATATATGTTATGTTGTTATATAGAGTGTATATAATAGGATGTATGTAGTATATATTTTATATATATATATAATGTATGTTATGTATATATGTGTATAATATATATGTATGTATGATATAGGTTAGTATATATATATGTGATGTATGGATATATGTTGTATTTATAGATATACTAGATTATGTTTGAAATGGGTATATATAATCATTTATGTATTTTGTATGGTATATAATGTGTATATATATATAAAGTATATGTTATTATGTATGTTAAAGTGTAAAATTATATATATATTGTATGTATGTATATATGGTATATATATATATTTTATGATTATGTAATTATAGTATGTGTATATATATATATATATATGTATTATGTAATATTGTGTATATATATATATATATATATTATGGTATGTATGTATATATGTGTATATTATATATTAGTGTTTGTTTGTATGTATATATTGTATGATATATATATTATATGTATGTATGTATGTATATATGTGGAAATATATATTATATGTATGTATGTATGTATATATGTGTAGTATCTATATATTATGTGTATGTATGTATGTATATAGGTGTATATATATATATATATTCTGTATGTAATGTATATATGTGTATAAATATATATATATGTATGCATTATGTATATATGTGTATAATAATATAATATATATATGATGTATATGTATATATGGTGTATATATATATATATATATTATGTAATGTATGTATATATGTGTAATATATATATTATGTATGTATGTATGTATATATGTGTATATATATTATTATGTATGTATGTATGTGTGAGATATATATATATATATAGGTATATATATACACACATACATACATTACATATTATATATAATATTTACACACATACATACATCATACATCATGCCTACAGACTATACATTACATACAATATAGTTATATATATATGTGTTGTGTGTGGGGGGGGGGGGGTTATATGTGTGTGTTGTGTGGTGTGTATATTGTGTGGGTGTGTGTGTGTGTTGTGTATGTGTGTGTGTGTGTGTTTGTATATATATATGTGTGTGTGTGTGTGTATATATATATATGTATGTGTGTATGTGTGTATATATAATATGTATGTGTGTTAATATATATGTATGTGTGTGTATATATATTATGTGTGTGTGTAATATGTGTGTGTGTGATGTGTGTGTGTGAGGTATATATTATATGTATGTTTGTGTGTGTGTGTAATATTAATATGTGTGTGTGTGTATATATGTGTGTTGGTGTGTGTGTGTGTTATATTTGTTTTTGTGTGGGTGTGTATAAATGTATTTAGTGTGAGTGTGTATATAAATGTATGTATGGGTGTGTGTATATATATGTATGTATGTTTGTGTGTATTTATATTATGTATGTGTGTGTAATATTGTATTGTATGTGTGTGTGTGTGTGTGTTGAAGATTATGTGTGGTGTGTGTGTATATGAATGTTGTTGTGTGTGTGTATTATTATATATGTATGTGGTGGTGTGGTGTATATAATATATATGTATATGTGTGTTTGTGTGTTGTATATATATATATTATTGTGTGGTGTGTGTATAAATATAAAGTAATTGTGTGTGGTGTGTGTGTGTGTGTTTGTGTTGTATATATGTATGTGTTGTTGTGGTGTATATATATAAGTCTTCTGTGAGTGTGGTGTGTATAAATATATTGAGAGTGAGTGAATAATATCTAAGTATGTGTTTGTAGTGTGTGTGTGGTA
>NW_025918319.1:20000-25000 GCF_019202785.1 Penaeus chinensis
GAGAGAGAGAGGAGAGAGAGAGAGAGAGAGAGAGAGAGAGAGAGAGAGAGAGAGAGAGAGAGAGAGAGAGAGAGAGAGAGAGAGAGAGAGAGAGAGAGAGAGAGAGAGAGAGAGAGAGAGAGAGAGAGAGAGAGAGAGAGAGAGAGAGAGAGAGAGAGAGAGAGAGAGAGAGAGAGAGAGAGAGAGAGAGAGAGAGAAGAGAGAGAGAGAGAGAGAGAGAGAGAGAGAGAGAGAGAGAGAGAGAGAGAGAGAGAGAGAGAGAGAGAGAGAGAGAGAGAGAGAGACAGAGAGAGAGAGACAGAGACAAAGAAAGAGAGAGAGAGAGAGAGAGAGAGAGAGAGAGAGAGAGAGAGAGAGAGAGAGAGAGAGAGAGAGAGAGAGAGAGAGAGAGAGGCTAAGATTATTAATGAAGGCCACAGTACATCTATTGCGGTAGAAATCCTTAGGTAAATTAAAGTTCTTGAAAAATCGTTTAGTTTATTTCAAATATCCATTTTAAACACAACAGACTGTAAAAACCAGCAGTACATTCATGCATTTTCCTCGAATCATTTGTGTTCATTCATAAGGCAAAAGACTGAGATTTCCTAAGAATATATTAGATTTTTTCCTGTAAGGTATTTATTGCATTGTCCTTCAGTCTGCGGTGTACTGTGTCTTAATGCTTCGTCTATTTCTTAGATATGTACTCGATAATCCTCTGCTTAGCTTGGCTGTTTTTTTTTTTTTTTTTCACTATGTTATCATTATTTTTTTTTATACAGATGAAGATTTCCTCACTGATTTACCCAGTTGCACAGTAACAGCAGGAATGTCAGGTTTACAAACATATAGAAAAGAAACATAGTGACGAAAACTGCCGACAAAGAGCAACGTTTTTGATACAAACTTCCTCGTTGACATCTTTACCGAAGTAACTTTTCCTTGTATGTGTTATACGTGTTTCACTTTGAAGGAAGGAAGGAAAAATTATATCAACTTTAAACAGTACCTCGACTCAACACACACACACACACACACACACACACACACACACACACACACACACACACACACACACACACACACACACACACACACACCCAAGGACAGGTTCCTCTTTATAACAGGTGGAGGAAGTCTAATACAGTACTCCCGGGGGCAAGGCCAGTGCCCGGTTAATGTACGAGCCCAGGCAGAGGTCATAGGGTGAACTGGATCTCCAGGTAATAGTCAAGAAACGTAAAATAAAAAATGGCAAGTGAGAGGAAATCTGTGATCACACATGCACATGCAGAGTAGCACATACACATGAATAGATGCATACATACACATATAGTATATACTTTTTGTGTGTGAGATTATATATACGCATTTCTGTGTACATACACACACATACACACGCGCACATATATATGTATAATTGTGTATAGATAGATAGATAGATATAGATATAGATATAGATATATGTATATATCGATATACACACACACATACACACACACACACACACACACACACACACACACACACACACACATTCCTATCGAGTCACCTCCTCCTCTGACAGGTACAGCGGAGACACCCTCATATTCTCGTATTCCTTCTGCGTGCGGAAGCTCCTGTAGCCATAAGCCTCGAGGACGTCCCCGCACTCCTTCTGAATCCTCGCCATGTCTCGGAAAGGGAGGTGCCGACGCCACGAGAACACGGTCGATGTCGAGTTCTTAACAGTGCTGAAGGGATGGTCGCTGCTGGCCCCCCCAAGCCCAAGGGTGTGGAAGGCGACCCTGCAGGCAGCGGTGGCGGTGTAGGGGAGGCCCATGAAGGGGTAGAGGCGCCGCAGCACTCCGTCGGCGTCAAGGGCGAGGTCTTCGTACCGAACCAACACGTACCTGGAAGGCGCACGGAGCTGAGCATGAGGATTTGCCTCGCGGGGAAGTAGTGTCAGCATTAATGATAACAGTAATAATAAACCATAAGTGTTATCAATGGATTGCGAACTATTTGATCTTCTTTCTCTCTTTGTGTATATATACCAATCACTAATGAAAAATATATACATATATTACATCATTCGATAAAAAATTGCATCTTATGATCTTCAAACCGTAGCGATAACACCTCAACTTGCAACAAAGAAGACAACAGACTTCTTATCCGTAATCGTCCCCCGTTCAATTCTTTGCAATGTCATAGTCCAGTGGCCATGCAAGTTCCACTGATAAGATAAGGGAGCAAACCATCACTTGGGCGCCTTATTCTCATGGTCAGAGTTTGGTTGAAGTTATGATACAGATTATAATACCTGGTGATAACTAGGAAATGATGATGATAATAAGGATAATAATGATAACAGTAATCATTATAACAATGATAATAACGACATTATAATGATATTATCATTATTCTTATTACTATTATCATTATTATTATTATTATTGTTATTATCATTATTATTATTATTATCCTTATCATTATCATTATCATTATCATTATCATTATTATTATTATTATTACGATTATTATGATAAAAATAATAACAAAAATTATAATGAAAATAATAATAATAACAATGATAATAAAGATTATAATAAAAATATTGATACCAATGACGATGATAATAAAAATGATAATAACGATTGAAATAACAATTATAGTAAATAACAATAAAACAGTAATATTAATAATAATAACAGTAGTAGTAATAATAATAATAATAATAATAATAATAATAATAATAATAATAATAATAATAATAATAATAATAATAATAATAATGATAATAATAATAATAATAATGATAATAATAATGATAATAATAATAATAATGACGACAATAAAGGCCCCTCGCCCGACCCCGCCCGGAGGCCGGCAAACACAGGGCTCCCGCGACCGAGGATTCCACCAAAACGCGTCTCCCTTCCACGAGAGAGACACTGTATGCCGTGTACATAACCTGGTTGGAATTATTTGCGAAGTTCTAGCTTCGCCCGGGCCTTCTAGATATGGCCCGGCTACATAACCTCGATTGTGTATGACAGGGGTTCCCAAACTTTTTGTTCCTCAGTACCCCTTAGGCTTTTTATAGGTTCCCATGTATCCCTAACACTAAAAATTAAGCTTAATAGTAAAAAAGGACATTTTAACATTTTAATTATTTAAGTCTGCATGTTTAGAAATTTCAATAAAGGTGGTGCTAATCAACACAAAGAAAATGAGAAAAGTGCAATCTGAGTGCAGATTACAACACCATGTATTGTGCAAGTAATTGTTTCCTTCAGACCAAATGTACCCCCTGAAACGTGCAAATGTACCCCTGGGGGTACATGTACCCCAGTTTGGGAACCCCTGGTGTATGACATGAGCTATAGACCGCGGGGCTTCTTGCCACGTGGCTCGACGAATGACGAGTTCATCTAACCTTGTCCGGCCTCTCAGACGGGCCTCAGCACCCGCGGGCTCAGGTCATTCTCTCCAGCCTTCCGCCCACACAGGGCTGGTCGGCGCCGCGACCTCCGCACGCGGCACTTACCCAAGACTCGTCTCGTGTGTTACCCTCTCTTGTTGTTCTCTTCAGAAATAAAGGGTCAGTCGCCATGCCGCTAGGTCTACCCCTGCCTAACCAATGTAGCCTTTTACACACCGATACTGTAAGACTAATAATAACATTGATAAGGATGGTGTAGCTGATAATGATAATAGTAATGAAATAGTAAGAATAAGAGTAATGATAAAAATAACAATAAAATTAATAATAATAATAAAAGTAGTAGTAGTAGTAGTAGTAGTGGTAGTAATAATAATAATAATGATAATGATAATAATATTGATGATGATAATTGTATCGCTCAACTCTCATCGATCAGGGAAGGTTCGAAACACTCCATGAGTAGAATAATTGATTCTCTTGCAACAGATCCAGATCAAGATTCACTCTCAGCTTTATTCAAGCTGCAAACAGGAATTCAAACTACCTGAAATCATAGGAAGATCAAATGATAAGAGTACCAAAAAAAATATTTTCAGTAATAATAATAATCATTGTGCTACTCAAGCATACAATATGAATCATATTGAATCTATTGAAAAGATTTGTTACACAAATTTACAATATCATGTTTTCTAATAAACTATTAAAACTCTTACATCATCAAGGCACCTTTATCATGGACTGTCGAAAATAAATAGAAATTTCAATATAACAATAGCATGTGCTGCTATTGACCCCTCCGACTTTGTCGAAATAACCGAGTGGGAAATGAGCAATGCCCTTCTGAAAGGTAAGGCAACCGCCCCTGGCGAGGACGGCATTACTTACAGCGTCCTTCGTCACATTGCTCAGGTACCAGGCAACCCACTTTTACATCTGTATAGACTCAGCCTATCACAAGGAATCCTCCCAAGCTCCTGGACTAAAAGCTTAATCATTCCTATACCCAAACCCAATACTGACAAATACAGACCCATTTCCTTGACCTCCTGTCTGTGCAAAGTACTTGAGAGAATAATTCTGAACAGGCTCATGTATCGCATAAATGCTAAGTTATCCCCCAGACTGTATGGATTTCTCCCAGGGCTTTGCAGTCAGCACTGTTTTGCAGAGTACTTAACAAACTCAAACCCAGGCATGCAAACCGTATTTCTTGATCTTAAATCTGCTTTTGATATTGCAAACAGGGAAATTATCCTTGAGCAACTAGCTAGCTTTGGTATTCAGGGAAAACTGTTAACATGGATTCAAATGTATCTGTCGAATCGATCGGCTCAGGTTCTCTTCAGGGGCATTAAGAGTACTCATACAAAAGTATTTGAACTCGGCACACCTCAGTGAGGCGTACTTAGTCCCATGCTATTTAATATCCTAATGCATAGATTACTGGGCGATATACCACTTGCAGGCAATGACTCCATTATTTGCTATGCCGATGACATTCGTATTAAATCCTCATCCGAGGAGAGAATGCAAGAGATTCTAGATATACTTTCTGCAAGGGCTACTGAGTGTGGCTTGATAATTT
>NW_025918319.1:45000-55000 GCF_019202785.1 Penaeus chinensis
TGAATAATACAGAAGTGAATAATAAAGATGAAGTGTAATTAAGATGATAATTAAGACTATAAATGATGATTAAGATGAAGTATAATCATATTGAAGTATAAGCATATATATTTAGGTATAATTAATAGGAATTATACAGTCGAAGTGAATAATACAGCGACGAGCACCGGCGTTCGCCCAGCGCCTCGCATGCGCGCCTCACGAACGCCGATCAGCTGACGGAGGTAAACACACGGAGCAGCGGCGGCGGGCGGCATGAGGCGGGCCATGGCGAGTCAGGTCAAGTTATTACGACCTTTCTGGGGAAGATATAGCTTTGCGAAAGATGTGATGGCGTATCACTCATTCCCTCTCGTAAGGGCAGCGGGGATGAGGTTAATGGCAGTCCCCGAAAGGACGTATTCAAGGTAAATAAATGGGACGGGTTGTTTTGGTACGATTCTCCTAAGGATAATGTTATGGTTCGGTATTCTCTAAGGATATAGTGGCAGTGTTCTTGACTTTTGTGTGAATCTTGAGGGTCGGTTCGGTGATATATCGGTAGATACCCGAAGTCAAATACGTAAAATTTTGGAGACCAAAATCAGTCAAGACACAAGGCACTCGTGCAATACCGGTTCAGTTGTCATTATGATTCTAAGTTTATGGATATAACTGAATATTTGCCTATAAATGTTTCAGCATGTCTGATCTCTTGAAATTTCATCCTACTTTAGCATGACAAATATCCTTTTGGGCCTTGCAATAAGTGATCATCATAAAGTTAATTAACTTTGTCTTTACTAGGTACTAATGGACAATTAATTTCTCTTCTCAGAACAAGTGTTATTATGAAAGAATTAAATTCGAAAGGGAGAAGAGGAGTGAATACAAATTTCGAACAGTCTCTGAATAATGAAGCGTCAAAAAGTCACAGTGATGCTGTAAAAGAAGTGATTACACCAATGCAGAACACTTTGGCAACGCTGACAATGAAGCTAGAACGTCTGGGTTGTATAAACGCAAAGGATATTTTGAGAGCTGTAAAAGTCTTTGAGGGCTGTGCTGGAAATATAACTAGCAAAGATTATCAAAAGCTTTTACAAATGACAATCAGGATGGTAGAAGAAGAGTATCGGTCGGGCGCTAGCCATGTGCAACGAGTGTGGAAGCTCACCGATGGCAGAGGTAAGTATTTGTACTATGTATGGAAGGGTAGGTGGGTGGAGAGTTAAGAGCCGAATGAATGGATGGAAGGAAAGAAGAATGGGCCCACATGTAGGGAAGTATCCTCGCTTATTATACAAATACACTTTATAGATATATGTTCTTAGAGATAGTTGTTCTTTAATAAAATGAAAAGAGGATAGAAAAAAAAGGTGTATGTGTGTGTGTGTTGTGTGTAGTGTGTAGTGTGTAGTGTGTTGTGTGTTGTGTGTTGTGTGTTGTGTGTTGTGTGTTGTGTGTTGTGTGTTGTGTGTTGTGTGTGTGTGTGTGTATGTGTGTGTCTCTCTCTCTCTTTAAGGTTATAAACATTAGTAACAGTAAAATAAGATAAAGTAAAATATTTTCATAAATCAACGAAAAGATTGAACGGGTGAGACCGGCAGTATTCCTAACTGACTCACTGGTGATTTAGTACAAGTGTAGCCATCTATGTGTCAAAACAATTAAACAAATAAACTCACAGTGGGCATGGCATGGACATACATGCCATGCCCGTCAGCAGTGGGTTAATTTCATCTCATACTTTCCTCTCCTCATTTCTTCAGAATGAATGATGAACTAGAAGAACATTTATAAACTTGTATTATCTATTACTAAATTTTTTTTGTCTGTAGAAGACTTTCAGATACATATGTAAAGAGAGATAGATAGTTAGAGGGCTTGAATTATAGATATTGGTACATGTGTTTAATATGTTATCACAGTATGTGCTGAGGCCATGTTTTAGCACATAAATATTTGCAGATGACCTTATCAATGAGGAGCATATTGAGCTGTATTTGAGGATGTGTTATCTTGCTGAAGTTCCTGTTGACCCTTGGGTAAGTGATTTCTTTATGCAGCTATTTTAGATTGCATATGTATGTGCAAAAACTTGGAGGTGTATTTATGAGCTAGGAATGTTTGGAGTTAAAGATTTGTTAGTAAAGTAAGACAGATTTATGAGTTTAAGCAAATTGTGAATGTGAAATGTTAAGACAAATGGTTTTAAGTATAAGCCTTAATCAAATAAAGCAGTTATATTTTTCATACTAGATAGCTTTAAGATTGAATTATAAGTAATAATGGCAAGGGAAAAGATAGTTAATGTATAACATATCACAAACCACAGGACGTCCTCAGTCAACTAAAAAGGCTGAAGTTGGAGCCAAACCGTGAAGTCCTGGAGCTCTTCATGCTGCTGTTTGGATGGCGGGGAGACCTAGGGGGAGCAACCAGCACCCTGGCCATCATGAAGGAGCAAGAGATTCCAATTACCGAGACCACATTTTCTTCTCTCATTGTGGCCCATGGAGTCAATAAGTAAGTAGGCTCTTAGGAAGATGTGTTGTATTAGGCTGTAAACTGCATCAGTTGTTGGCAGTTCATGCATTGTTGGACTTCTTTAAAGTGAGATAATTTTTAAAGAAGAGTGAAGATTTTTTTTTTCTATCTGTGTATCCTGTAGTTCTGTGTTTCTGTATTTTATTTGATTAGCGTATCATTAATCATAGCTCTCTCTATGAGTAGACCTCAAATAATATAAACAAATATAAAACAGAATGAATGTTCATTGAAAAAAAAATAAAGCTTAAAGTAAAAGAGACAATGATTTTTAAAATTCAGTGTGATTTTCAGATTATTGTATTTTGGCTGTATGCTCATATCTTAAATAAATACGGGAGGAAACTAAACAGATGTACTACCTTCCAGGGACCCACAGGGTATTCAGTCTGTCTTGGACACAATGAGGAGTGTGCAAATGTCACCCACCAGGATCACATACGAAGCACTCATGACAGCCTTTGCCGTTTCTGGCTTGATTTCGGAGGTGAAGCGCGTGGCTAGACAGATAAAACAGGAAAAAATCAGCCTGTCTCAGAGCCAGCTATCGTCTGTACTTCTTAGCCTTATCAAGAGTGGCCAAGCTGGGACAGAATTTGAAAATGTGGATTATGTAGGTGTGATGAGTCTTTTAATTATATTCATGAGTGAGTTGAGTGTTGAATGGTTATTATATGAAGGTAAAAAATGTATGTAATGACAAAGAAACATTAGTTCTGGTTGGATTCTCACTTTCTGAGATGTGTTATGATTATAGACAAGACTATAGCACATGTCCATGTGTAGCAAAATATGATCCAAAAACTTTATTATTGAATATAAGGTCCAAAAGAACAACTAGGAAATATGAACAGAAGGAATGATTGAGGATCTCACAAATGAAAATGAGGATGTTCTCTGTTAAAATATTTTAAGAAAAAGTATGATTTCTAGTTTATTGAACTAATAATCTCCTCTCTCAAAGATTGTTGGAATGATGGAGGAAGCTGCCGGCAAGATCGATCTGTCGAGACTTATGCTTCAGTGTATCCATTCTGGTTACGTGAGGGAAGCTGTTCATCTTTTGCCGAAGCATCCTCTGATACGACAGAACAACCACCTGTATACTAATGCAATGGTTTATTTGCGAGAAATGGTTCATGCCGAAGTTGTAAGTAAATTCATATTATTTTCATGTGTAATCAATACTGATGTAGTTTGTGAGATGATTATATTAGTATTTCTATTGTGGTATACTGTGATATTACATTATCTAAATATATGTATGTTTATGTATGTAAGTACATATGCATATATATGTAGATATGTGTGTGTATTTGTATATACACATACACACATACACATATGCATATATACATACATACATACATACATACATACATACATACATACATACATACGTAAATACATACATACATACATACATACATACATACATATATTTTTGTGTGTGTGTGTGTGTGTGTGTGTGTGTGTGTGTGTGTGTGTGTGTGTGTGTGTGTGTGTGTGTGTGTGTGTGAATATATTTTTATTAAACTAGATAATATATCATATGCTGCCAGGGAAAATAAACAAAAAATGGGGAAAATGTTGTGCCTATTTTCTATATTTTTTGTGGCTCTGCTAGTGCTTAGCCACAAAGGAGTCAATTAGAAGACCTTGTGACCTTACCTGATTTGAATTGCTGGGAAAAATGTATTTTTTACTAGTGCTATGAATATCGATGGTGTTATTTTTATTCTAAACATTATAATTATTACAATGTTTTTTAACATTAGTAACAGCAAAATAAGATAACGTTAATAAAATTGTAAATCAAAGAAAAGGGTGAACTGGCGAGACAGGCAGTACTCGTAACTGGCTCATTGGTGACTTAGTACAAGTGTAGCCATCTATGTGTTAAAACAATCAAACAAGTACTAACAGTGGGCATAGCACGTACCTACTCGTCATACCTGTCAGCAAGGGGTTAAGGAAGTGACTGCAGTTATGTAAGTATTCTGGGGCAAATGTAACTAGATTTTATATATCTTTTTCTATTATCAACAGGAATCAGACTTACTGGTGGAAATGTGTAATGATATTCGTAAGCAAGAAATAAACCAGTACTCCTTAGAAGTGGCCCTGGAATGTGCTCTGGCAGAACACCGAGAGGAATTGGCCTGGGCACTGATCCGAGCTCTTAAGACAGCAGGGAATCCCGTGAGACAGCATTATTTCTGGCCTCTCCTTCATTACAGTGCTCTTACTAACAATTCTTCAAGTAAGCTAAACAGAACAGGAATGCAATAAAGTTGAAATGATGTGAGGAAACTTTCATACTGTCTTTCAGTTACGTTTCTAAAATTATCAATATTTCAGAGCAGTACATTACTTGTTCTTTATACACTCATCAGTTTCTAACATTTAGATCGAAATAAACCCTTGATTATCAAATATTCTTTTGAATAAATTAGATAAACATAAAACACTCTACCCAGATGTATTCCGCAGAGTTGCTTGGGTGCATAAAAGAAATGGTGAAGTTGGACATTTCACCAGACTTGGAAACTCTCCGTGATCATGTGATCCCAGGCCTCATCATTAACCACCCAATGTTAACACTAGAAATGCTTCAAGGTGCTGGCTTAACAATCTCTCAGGCAGCCACACCTTTACTTGTTGTCCTCATTCAGAATAAGATGCTGGACCAGTGTTTTGAGTTTGGTAAGTTAGAGTGTACAGTATGTTTTCTTTTCTTTCGTGACTTCCAGTTTGTGAATTTCTACTTCATGGCATAAGATGTTGTGCCTTGAATGCAACTTGTACTATACAGCAATATAGCAATGGGAGTAACCTGCAAGAGAAAAATAATTGTTAAATACACAAATTCTAAAGGCAATACAATTTTGCATGTTATCTTTTTAACAAATATATTTGTCAAAGATATATGATAAAGATATTACAGTTTTATTATGCATTTTTGATTATTGAAATGTAATGTGAACTTTATCTTTCCCAGTGAGAGAAATGAAGTCATTATCTCTGCGAGACATCATTGCCCCGCTGGCATCAATTTGGGCAGCCAGTCCTCAAAGGGTTATATCTCTGTTGGGCGTCCTTATGGAAATGAATAGATCTGTAAGGTTTTATCAAATATGAAACTGTTCTTTTGGGGAATTTCATTATGTTTTGTTATATTTGTGAATTTCATATTATTCATATTCTGTGGATTTCATATTTGAGATCAGAAAAGTTAACTTGGGCATTGTGATTGTCGTTGCAGGAATTTTGAACATATAGCTTCTTATTATCATTTTTCTTCTTTCTTTCTCTTTCTTTTTCACTCCCTTAGACTCTTAATGAGGGAGAGCTGGAGCCAGATTGGGGAGGGCAGTTCCTCCTAGACTTGTTGAATTCAAGAGCTGGACTTAGTGTCCATCAGATTCGTCCTCTGTTTGAGGTAAAGTTGTGCATAAATATTTTACTGTATATTTGCCCAGAATTTATGAATTGATGATGATAATTGTATCATCATTGATCAAAGTTATAATTTCAACATATTTCATTAACTGATTTGCCTTCAGGAATTACACAAGCGCAACATCAGGGTTTCTGAAAGCGCAGTGGATATTTTGATGACCAGGACCAACAAGGTAATCCAGCAAGCCATTCGAGACAATCTCAGACTCGTCTTCGATCCTTCTGTAGGCCAGCCACTGAAGGAAGAAGAGTATAATCTCCTTCCACATCCTGTGAGTAAGAGATATTGAAAAGTTTTGTTCTGAAAGAATATTGCAGAATTTGGTTGTTACAATTATGCTTAAGTTTATCTGTTTATTATTATTATTGTTTCTATCATTGCTGAATATTTATTATTGTGTTAATAAAGATTTTTGAGATGATTACCTTTTTATGATCCATTGAGACTCAATAATTAGTTTGTAAAGGTAGATTGTAATGTAAAGAGTGCTACATGTTTGCAGACTTTAGATATTATAGAAGTTCTAAAATAATGGATATATTAAACCCTTAAGTCTAAGGCCACTGAGCGTATTTGAATATTTGATGTTTGATCCAAATTGAGCATAGCCTCTCAAAAACTGGGGATCTATTTTACTACTTTTTTCTCACCATCACTTTCTTACTTTTTTCACTATTATTTAGAGGTTAGGGAGTTTGAAAAAGTAATTCTGGTAATTATAATTGGCCTTGGTGAAAGCCAGATAAGTGATGCTTTTTGCAAGGAGAGGCTGTGGAATTGCAGTCTTTAGGCAGGGTGTAAATCATCTAATTATTTTCCATTTAGTTTGTCCTTCATATTTTATGGATTATGGCTTAGTGAATGACATTTATGGTGTGTATTTATTGTTTTACAGAACAAAATGAATGTAGAGGAATTGGAGTGTCATCTTGTGGAACTGCGTGCTAAAGGCCTGAATACAAGGGGAACTTTGCGAAGACTGCTCATCATGCATGCATCGAACAACAATGCTCAACGTGTTCTTGCACTTATTAAGGTAGAGAAGTCAGTTATAATTTTTTGTGTTCATAAAGGTCATTGTTTTTTTGTTTGTGTGAATAACCTCTGATAAGTCTTTGTCAGATGCATTTTGATATTTACTCATGGTTCCTGGAATATGAGTAAGATTGGGGATTGGAAGGAAGCGTTGTCAATAGTCTTCATCTTCAAGAACAAAGTTATTTTTTATGACTTGTACACATATTTGAAAAAAAAAGTTAGTAGTCATGTGGAAGCAGATGAAGTGTATAGAGAAAACATTTCCATATATGATGAAGGGTTTGATACAAGGCAATTTTTTTTCTTCTTCTTCAAGGAAGCAGGTGAAGTCAGTCTCAGTGGTGGTATGATGTCAAGTATCATGACTACCTTGACTGAGAGCGGCAGTGCAGACAGTGCTTTGGCTGTCTATAAGGAACTGCAAACAAAATACCCCTCATTTAATGTGGACTCTTATAAGGTCATTGATCTGTGCACACTCTTGGTGAAAAAGAAGAGAACAGAAGGCAGGTGATTTTTCAGGTGTAGTTAGTGGTGATTAGTTAATGTGCTGATATTGATGATTCATAAATTTAGATCTTGCTCATAGTTAAGATTATTTGAATATAGTGGAAAGCAAAGTTTGCCAGCTCTAGTTGCCACTCACTAATCCACCAAGCTTGGGATCCAGTAGTAGATCTTCCTTACAAATGAAGTGTAGGGTAAAAATGGCACCATTGTGTCTATGTACCATTTTACTATTGATATCATTATTTTCTGGAGGTATAAATCTAACTCAGTCTTTGTAAAAGTATTGATAGTCAGCTTTTTAATGTCCTGCTGTTACTCATATTAGTTGCTAGTCACTTAGTAGGCATATTTAGAGGTATAATGTAAATAAAGCCCGATAATATAGGAGTCAAGAAGCAGAAGTAGCAAAATCTTGACTGCCAGATTCAATTTTTTTCCCTAACCATCAAATGCTGGACCACTGAATGCTAGATTAGTGAGGTTCGACACCACCATAAACTTTTATTAGTTTCATTCTTGTTCTTGTAGGTATTAATGTAAAACTTATACATGTTATATAAGGATTTTTTTCATTTTATCAGAGACTCCTAATGTAACCCACCATTGATTTCAGATGCAGTTAATATCCTGAAAAAATATTTAGAAGAGTATTCCAGACCACACGCTAAAAAAGCTATTAAGAGAAATTGCTGGAATCTTTTAATGGCAGCAGCAGAAAATCAGGATCATACAAATACAAAAAAGATATTTGACCTTCTTCAGACGAATAATGTGATAAATGTAGATGCAGTTATAGCAGGACCATTGATAAAAGCAAGACTTCATAGGTAAGTACAATATATGATAATCCTTTGCAAGTTAATGAAAAACATGTTTGAACTAGAATTCTTGAAATCCCACTTATAGGCTTAACTAGGTCTAGTACTATTTTTATCATATTGATATAAACCTGACAATATCTGTGCCAGAAAGCTTTTTTATGTGGAGCTTTTAGACACATGATTTTATTCCATTTTAAGTCTCCTTATTTCACATTTTCTGTATTTGTATTAGATTTTGAAGAAAGGAAAGTTAGCATATGATTATCTTTGTTATCATTCTAATTGTCTGTGGAATGTTAGTGGCATATAAAACAAATAAAGAGGAGGATCACTTGTAATTAATTGCAGTTTGGTTTGTGCAGGAGTCTGTCCAAGATATTAACTCTTTTTTGCGTTCTGTCTTTCTCTGTTTCATCTTCTCCTATAATTATATCCATATTTTATTGGTCTCTCAGCTTAGTGTTTATTTATTTCAGTGGTGATCTAGCAGGGGCAGTGAAAGAGGCTGAATATCTGTGGAAAGAGTACAAGTGTTTACCAATGAGGATTGAAATTCTCGTCCAGTTGACTCTTCATTCGAAGCAAGGCAGTACGAGGTATGGGATTATTAATATTATTATTATTATTATTATTATTATTATATATATTTTTTTTTTTTTTTTTTTTTTTTTTTTTTTTTTTGAGATGGGATGGTGCTCAAGATCAGCATCGCAGTTCTAGATGCTGAGTCATGGATGTTGGCATTGTTGGTCTGAGGATGTCTTAGTTTATTATTTATGAATGCTGCCTTTCCCCATAAGCCTTAAAGCCAAGTAACTCCTCAATGCTGTAGAAATCCTGAGACCACTTTTTTGTTACCACAGAATCAGAGGATTAAGTTACGTTTACTTTTTGTCTAAGGTTGAATTATAACAGTTTGTCTCAAGGGAAATGGAGCTACTAGAATTTTGTAAAAGTAATTTAATTCTTCACATAACATGTGAAATCTGAATTTCAATGAGACTGTTCCAAATAAAAAGAGTGAATACGAAATCATCTCCTAATTTCAGTGTCGTCATTTAACTAGATTATCAACTTCCATGGTTTCAGATCAAAGGAGAAGGATAATCTTATGCAGTCCATGTTGGACATAATAGTCATGTCAAAGGGTTCTCTACAAGCTCACCACGACTTACTGTTCGCTTGCTTGGAAGCGGGACAACCATCAGATGCTAAGAAAGTGCTACAGGTATGTGATATCAGTTGGAGATTATGAAGAAGATAAAAGAAATTTGTAATTTAAGTATCAATCATTATGGGTGGGTGTTTGTAGAATTGCTAGTCATACATATATTGATGGTGGATCAATTTTCTAGTGGCTTTTTAAGTTAAATTATTTCAAATATTTCATGTGCACATGCACTCACTCACTCACACTTGCACTTAGATTCACACTTTTACCCAGAAAGGTAGACATGTAATGAGATGAAATCATATCTCATATTACATATCATTTGTATATAATGTTTGTATCATCTAAATCCCAAGTCAGGTATCTTGATCTGCCAGTGGCAGCTTGGCATCTTCCTAATTTGGGTACATGTTCACTACTAATTTTTTAATTATCAACTCTGAGAATTGATGATACACATGGCATCAT
>NW_025918319.1:75000-82500 GCF_019202785.1 Penaeus chinensis
CTCTCTCTCCTCTCTCTCTCCTCTCTCTATCTCTCTCTTTTCTCTCCTTTTCTCTCCTCTCTCCCCGCTCTTCTTCTCTCGTTTCTTCTTCCTCTTTTCTCTCTTCTCCCTCTCTCTCTCTCTCTTTCTCTCTCTCTCTCTTCTCTTTCTCTCTCTCTCTCTCTCTCTCTCTCTCTCTCTCTCTCTCTCTCTTCGCTCTCTCTCTCTCTCTCTCTCTCTCGGTCCAGTGTCAGCTTCACCAGCGCGCAGTTGGTCCGTCGCTCGCGGTGGCTGTCTGCGTTTTTCCCCCTTAAAATCTCTCTCGGTCTTTCTGTTCCTTCTCCTCTTGGTCTCGGTCTTTCTGTCGTCTGTCTTCTCTGTGTATATTTGGTATTATGTATAGGTATACATTATAGCAGATATGTACAAACATTACACACTACATACTACGCACACCCCACATACCCACACCACAAAACACCACAACAAGACACACAACACACACACACACACACACAAACACACAACACACAACACACGCTCACACACACAACCACCCCACACACACACACACACACACAACACCCCACACAAAACCAACAACCCCCACACACACCCCCTAAAAACACTCCACACCACACACACATAATATAAATATATATAATATATATATATTTATTTTGTGTGGTGTGTGTGTGTGTGTGTGTATGATATAGTCTATATAATTTTTATATTTATATATATAAAAAATTATTATTTAAAATTATATTTTCGATTTTAAAGGAGGAAATTACTGATGCCGAGAGCCGGGCATTGGGGCCCTCCCAAATGAAAATAAAATTTAAGAAACGGACCTCCTTGATACACTTCCATTGCATTGTTCTTTCCCGAAAAAAAAAATCCGATAAATTCCTCCCACTCTGCCGGGCAAACTTCACCGGCGGGCATGAGTTCCACACCATTGGCGTTTGTGGCTAATGGCAAGCGTGACTGTACAAAGACTAAACAGTGAAATATTTATTCTTTATTGGATATTTTTGGGTTATTTAGTATAAAATATAATATATAATAAATAATATATATATATTTTTATGTAATAAAAAAAATGTTGTAATATAATATACCCTTTATATGTATATGGGATATACATTATATATATTATTTAATATATATATATATATATTCAATATACATATATATGTAAAAGTAATATGATTATATGCTTGTTGTATATAAAATATAATTTATAAATGTATATATATCTTTTTGAAATTATATCTATATATGTTTTTTATTTAGCTTTATATTGCATATAATATTATATTATATTTTATATATTATATTATAAATGTGTGTGTGGTGTGGGTGTGTGTTTTGTTGTTATTGTGTGTGTGGCTTGCACACCACACACCCCAAAACCACAATATTTTATATATATTATATATATATATATATTAAAAAATTGTATATTTATGAATCCCATATTATAAAATGTATATATATATAATAAAATATGTGTGTGTGTGTGTGTGGGGTATAATGCATTATGCCCCCCGAAACACACCCCCAAAACCACAACACACACACACACACACAAAACCAATATATATAAATATTTATAAAATATATATTAAATATAACACATATATATAGTATATGTATAAAAAGCCTGCATAAAAATTACATATATAGATAAAATACATATATAGTATTATTCATATATAAATATATAAACAACATATATATATATATTTATATATATTATTTTAATATATAGAATATGTATGTATATAAAATGTTTATATATGTATGTGTATATATATTTATAAATATTATATATTATTATATTATATATAATGCATTTATGTATGTAATGTGTGTATTGTATCCCAAAACACACGACACGCCAGAAAGCAGAACAAAAAAGGGGAAAGGGAAAACTTTAATCTAGTGTGTACCAACATAAACCCTTTTTTAATACAGCAGTGGCATTCTGGACGTAGATTTACACACACACACAACACGCGATCAGACAGACAAGAACTGCAACACATTCCAGCAACAGAGCCTACATCTCTCTCCCTAACAGCTGGAGAACATGAAGGCGTCTCAGGAGGAGCAGCACCAACAGGCAGAAGGCGCAGGAGACGAGCTGGAGGATGAGGAGGAACAGGAGGAGGAGGAGGAGGAGGAGGACTTGTACCAGATGACCCGCTCAACGAGCCCTGTCCCGCTGCTACTGGCAGTCCCATAAATGGTCAAGAGTGGGGACGAACCCGGTGGGGGGGGGGGGGGGGGACCTGGTGTTGATATTTGGGGAAGGGGGGAGGGGCGTGTGACTGGGAAATCCTACGGGGGTAAACCCCCCCTTTTAAAAAAACTTAAAAAAAAAAAAACATAAATAGGACATTGTGCATGGGGTGTTTTTAATTTAAACCCCCCTTGCTTTCCTTGAAATTTTAAAAACCCCTGGCAGTAAAAATAATCAAAAAAAAATGCTTTTCCCCCCCCCCCCCCCCCATCCCCCCCCACACTAAACAACTGGCTGGCTGCTGGGGGGTGTGTTTATTCGGCCGGGGGTTGGTATAATCCAGTGGGAGATTTTCCAAGCAGTAAACCCCCCCCCCCCCACTTAAAAAAATTTATATAAACAACAAGAACAACCCCCTACACCGTTCCTTCTTAATAAAATAATCCCCCAGCCCCCCTCCTCGCTCCCCCCCCCCCTCCCACCCCCTCCCACTCCTTCCTCCTACTCCCCCCTCCCACCCCCCCCCCCCTTCCCTACCCCCCCCCCCCTCCCACCCTCCCCCGCCGGTCTGGCACTCGAGTAAATAAGGGGAGCGGTGATGCCCTTATATGTAACCTTTTGGTAAAAAAATCCTCTCCTTGTCTTCTCCTCTTCTCTCTCTAGCTTTCTCTCCTTTTACTTTTTCTCTTTTATTTCAGGTCACGGAAAGGCCTACCCCATTTTTTTTAGGAAAAAAGAGAATGGAATGAAGTTTCCCCCCCCCCCCCCCCCCCCATAAAAAAAACAAAATCCAATCGAGTGATAATCTTCTCCCTCTTGTAGGTAACTGGGTGTGTGTTGTATATTAAACATGCCAAGGCCCAATATCCTTAGTCCTTGTTCGTCTTCTTTTTTTATTTTTTTTTTTTTTAATTCTATATGTATATACAACCTATAGAAAAAAATAGAAATATATGGTTAAATGCAGTATTTTATATTGGTGATTTGCTCAAAAAAAATCATTTATATTTTTTACTTCTTTTATTTTTTTACTCTTTTTTATTAACATTTTTTCTTTGCTGTATTTCCTTTCCATCCCCCCCCCTCCCCCCCCCACCCCCCCCCCCCATATACCCGCAATCACCCCACTCCTCCCCAAAAAAAATATGACAAATACGATATACAATATATATTTTTTTCCCCTGCCCAGCGGTAGACGGCAGGCCCTTCAATCCCCCCCCCCACGCCACTTCCCCCGCTCCACCCCCCCCCCCCCAACCCCAAATATCAAAAAAAAAAAAGTGGCCCTCTTGCCCCTGATCCGCCACACCCGCCGAAGAAAAATATCTTGTCGGTGGATAAATCCCTTCAGAAAAGCTACCAAGTGCACCCCGTACATAATTAAGAAAATAATAATAAAAAATAAAATTATCGCGCCTACAAAACCACGAAAGCCTCAACAACTCCCACCAGCTCAAATATGCCAAATTAGCCCTTCCCCCTAGCGGCCCCGACCCGTACTTTGACCATTATTACGAATCCCCCCCTTTTTTTTTTTTATTTTTTTTTTAATTTTTTTTTATTATTATATAAAATTTTTTTATTTTTCATAGTAAAAGCCATTATTAATAACCCCTTTACTTTTTTTACAAAAAAAAAAATAAAGACTAAGTTATTCTTTCCTTTACATCTTCCCTGTCTCCTTCTTATCCTTCTTCTTTCTCTACCAAAACCCTCTCTTCTAAAAAAAAACAAACCCGCATTTTTTTCTCTTACACCCAAATAATTCCCCCCCCCCTTTCGGTGTCCCCCTCTTTAAACCCCCTAACTTAAATAACCCCCCCACTTGAATAACCATAACTAAAAACCAAAACACCCCCAAAACACCCCCCCACCTCCCCCCCCCCCCCCCCCCCAAAAACCCCCCCCCCCCCCCCCCCCCCCCCCCCCCAACCCCCCCAAACACCCTCCCCCCGCTACCCTCCCAAAATTTTCTTAAAAAATGAAAATTATTATAATAATATATTTAATTTGTATTATGATTAAAAAGCCCACCATCCACCGGTGCAACCCCTAACCCCCCACAGCCACCGATTATATGCCCAAAACAGGGCACGAACGCCACTCCATGACCACAAGACCCAAGAAAAGCCTCAAATAACACAAAAAAAAAATCCATCAACCAAACACCAAGTCCTCCCTCAATCCTATCGCACCTCACACATAACTCGGATTACTCCTCACCACCCCCGCAAAAATGTTGTGGGGATAACAAGCAAAAATTCAAAGCCAAAAGGGGGGGGCCACACGGGGGCAACCAACATAAGACCCCCAGGGAACAAGACTCAATCGAGATTATCCCCCTTTTATTTTTCCTTAGACACACTTAATTAAATGGTAAATGGGGAGGTAGGGCCAGCAAGTAAGATACCCCCACACAGAAATAACCACCAACAACTGAAGTGTGGGGTTGGAAAGCTCTAAATTGGCAAAAAGAAAACAAAGAAAACCCATCACTCTTGAGGCCCCGTTGGTCCCCTCCCCTTGCTTCGCCCCCCCCCCCAAAATCATCCACCCCCCCCGCAACCCACCCCCCCTTCCACAAACAACCCCATAAGTTCCCCCCCCCCAATCCCACACCCCAACCCCCCTCCCCACCCCCCACCCCAACACGGCCCCGCCACCTCAACACAAACAATCCTCGACCGGCCCCCGCCCCAACCCCCACCCCTCATATTTCCCGACCTCCCCCCCCAACCGCCCCCCCCCATCTTGACTTCCTCTTGACCAGTGTTTTATTCAGTGGTAATCCAAACCACCAGCACCCTCCCCACCCCCCCTCTACCTCAAGGACACTGGGCCTTCCCGTCCCTCCCCCCCAACTAATTGTAGCCGTTATTTTCCGAATTCCCAGCCCAATTTGGTTTAATTGGTGTTTTTTTTTTACTCTCCCCCCCCCGACCCCTCTTAAAATCTTGTACCACACCCCCCTCAACCCACCCCCCCAACCTCCCCCCCCCCCCTCCTCCCCACCCCTCACCCCCCTTTCCTCAACCCCTGTTTTTTGGCAAACCTTACGCCCCTGTCACGGCAACCCCCATAAACCACCCCACTGTATAACACAATACCAGCACAACAAACAATCCACCTAAACCTAGCTATACACAGAACGGCCCCCCCCGCAACAATCGGACAATAACAAACCAACCCTAACCCCAAGAGTGACACCCCCCGCCGCCCCATCCTCCGCATTTTAAAAATTAGGTACAAAGGATTCGCCATGTTAGGACGCCAGGGTTTTCCCCCCCCACACTACCACAAAAACCCAAAAACACCAAAAAAAGAAAAGCCCAAGACAAGACCAAAAAAACAAAGAAAAAACACAAAAGACAAGTAGAAAAAACAAACAACCCCACAAAAAAAAAGGAATCCCACAAAAACCAAAAAAAACCAACCAAAAACAAATTTTTCCAGCTCTTTTAACCTGTCACTACTGAACTTCACAAATCCTCTACCATCTCATCATATCACCCTGATATTGAAAGTGTCCAAGGTATGACTCTCTTCTGAAAATCCTCAACAGTACCTGAAGGTGGGGAACGCCACGTGTACGACCCTGGCCCTTGTAGGTCTGAAGGAGTGTGGCCTCCACCAGGAGTCTAGCCAGCTCGCTCTCAAGGCCGTCGGGGGTCTGGAGGTCCTCCTCAACATACTCAGGACTCGAAATCTGCGCTGCAATGTAAGTCTCTCTCTCTCTCTCTCTCTCTCTCTCTCTCTCTCTCTCTCTCTCTCTCTCTCTCTCTCTCTCTCTCTCTCTCTCTCTCTCTCTCTTTTTTCTCTCTCTCTCTCTCTCTCTTTTTTTTCTCTCTCTCTCTCTCTCTCTCTCTCTCTCTCTCTCTCTCTCTCTCTCTCTCTCTCTCTCTCTCTCTCTCTCTCTCTTTCTCTCTCTCTCTCTCTCTCTCTCTCTCTCTCTCTCTCTCTCTCTCTCTCTCTCTCTCTCTCTCTCTCTCTCTCTCTCTCTCTCTTTTCTCTCTCTCTCTCGCTCGCTCGCTAACTCACAAACTTCACGTATAGAGACACATGTATATATGCATATCTAATCGTATATGTGAATGTGTGTGTAAGCACGTATGGGTCCCATACCTCGGCTGGCATCCAGAGCTCTCCATTTCCCCTCTGATTGCCAATAACTATTTTCATAATAATGACCGCCTCGAACCCAGATAATAATGACCCCCCCCCCCCCAGATCGGGGCCCTGCAAGTACTGGAATCTGCGTGTGGACACATCACTACCAGGAACACCGTATACAAACTAGGTGGTATACAGGTACTGCTAGGTCTGGTTGGGCACACTGTTGTACAGGTGCGCGGCCTGGCAGCGTCTGTGCTTGCCCAGGTGTGCGCTCTGCCCTCCGCCCGCTCCGCTCTCATCAGGGACAACGGCATCCCACCCTTGGTAAGAAACACTAAGACTTGCGACTGGGCCTGAAAGATAAGCGATGATATGATGTTCAGGTCTGTTTGTATAGCCTGGATTGCTGTATAGTCTTGTTATAGGACTGTTGTATAGATTGTATTGTGGATTCCTCTCTAGGAACTTATAGAGTGAAATTGAACACTGTATTTAAGGTGGATTCCTTTACGGGATTCCAAAATAGGATACGAGCGATTTCCTCTTCCTAGCACAAGCATGCATCCACAGACATACCCAGTGTCATTTCAAGCGAAATTCCCCTTCTCTCCCAGTCACAACCGCCAGACACGGTACCTAAACCTCCACCCATTCCTAAAACCCTTCCTGGCCTTCGTCAGGTGAAGCTCCTCCGCATGGACACCAACACCCTCCTCGGCAACCACGACGCGGCCATGGCGGTGGAAGGGGCGGCCAGGGCTCTGTGGGCGTGCAGCGTGTCCCGGGCGGGGCGAACGGCACTGCTGCGCGCTGGCGGGCTGGAGATGGTGGGCGGCCTTTTGGGCGTGGCGCGTCCTAGCCTCCTGGTCCCGGTCGTGGGCGTCCTTCACCAGTGCGTGGCTGAGGTGAGGCTTGGGAGAGCTTGAGTGAAAGCTTCACGAAATGTGAATAGTGCAAAGCAACTTTCAAAGTCTTCTCTACATTATGCACACGAGAGAAGTTATCTATCAGTCTATCTGTCTGTCCTTAGGCTATCTGTCAATCTATTAGTTTATCTATCTATCAGTCTATGTGTCTCTATTAGTCTTTATATATATATATATATATATATATATATATATATATATATATATATATATATCAGTAGATCTGTTTAT
>NW_025918319.1:95000-97500 GCF_019202785.1 Penaeus chinensis
AACACCTGGCTCATCGCCTGACAAAAAAGCCTCTCCTGACCTCCTGGTGTGTGTGAGTGTGTGTGACCTGTTACGACCTCGTTTCTCACAGCTGATGCGAGGTCGTGACTCCTCAGAAAGCCCAGCTAAAGCCCGAGGAAGAGCAACACGAGGAGGAGGTCAACCTTGCCACCCCAGCAGCGGACCCAATCTTAAAGTTGTTATTCCCATTAGTTAGCCAACTTTTGGTCGTGAATCTTTTATTTCCTTATTCATTCATTGTTGTTATTCTCTTTTTCCCTCCTTTTCGTATTTTATTTCCTTAGACATTATTTTCTCCCCTGTTACTTTACCTTCCACGGTAATTCAGGACGCAAATATCTCGGTGTGTATCTTAGTAGATCCCATGCGTGCATACATACCTTTCTTGTATTTGTTATCAAAGAATTCCTTCCTTCCTCTTTGGTGGCGCATCGCAATGTAGAGTCGAAGGTGGGACTTTGAGAGCGTCCGCGTTTCTCCCAAGCCCGTGAAGGAGGACATGGAGGGCCCGGTCGAGCTCGGCGGGAGGGTGCAGGCAGTCGCGGCCGGTGCTGGTCATGGTAATGAGGATAACGTGATAGTGATAACGATAATAATAGTAGCAATATTCATGATAATAATAATAATAATAATAATAATAATAATGATAATAATAATAATAATAATAATAATAATAATAATAATAATATTAATAATAATAATAATGATGATAATAATAATGATGATGATGATGTTGATGACGACATCGAAAATTTTCATCTCTGGGCGGAACCATTCGTGACGTTGTGTTATTTGCTATCGTTGTATTGCCTACAATATCGGACTCCTCTTCGCTTATTCCGTCCCTAAACTGAGGGGAAACTCGCCTGCTACTTGAGGTTCAGGCTAATCCCCTGCCCTTTCTCTGTCGCTGTCATAATTCGAGATGAAATATTTGTCTACCTGACTGCCTGTCACTATTTCCCGGTTGTGGCGTCGACACTCAGACCCGTCTCTGGTTTTTCTTGAGATCTATAGAAATTTCTTATCTCCCCTCCTCTCCCCTACTTTCTTCCCTCTCCCCCACTTCTCCTCCGCCCCTTCCACCCCCACCCCCACAAGGACGCAGCGGCGGGCGGATGGGCGTGAGGCGGCCGGGTGGTGGGCGTGGTGATGCTTAGTTTTGCCTCATCCTCTATGCTGGACGCAGAGATGTGACGCGTCGGGAGTTCGCTCCCTCGTGGCCTTCTGTCCCTCGCCCTTTCTCCCTTCTCTCTCCACCAAGCGAAACATACTTGATTCTACTTCAATACTGAGACCCTTTTGTTCAGTACAGTGTTACCCTGCCACGGACGCTACATACAAACTTTTTTTTTTCCTTCATTTTTCAACTACAAGAGACTAACTAGAATACAACAAGGTCTACAAATTTGAGCATTTATTTCTGCTTACACTGTACATCATCAAATATACATCATACGTTAATAATATTGATAATAAAAGGCCTTTTATAAATTTCTACACGGTTTGCGTGGCCCCTAAGCCGCTAAAAATATAATGAAGCCCCAAGTTCATCTAATACAGTGAAAGTACTATGATGATATACAAATAATTCCTAAATCGCCATCAGAGACCAGTTGTTCAATAATAAAACAACATATACACGGAATGTAGTCATCACCCCACACCTACACCCACATGGAACGACACATTGAATAAACTATCACGCATATCGTCCAGATCATTTCAAAGACACCTTAGTCCGCTATAGATGGAGGCTCCCCACAGAGACTCCGCTCTTAGAACCAGTCGACTAGATAGATATCTAGTCTTCCAGCCGTATTTGAGATGTTTTTAAATAGATAGATACAATGTAGGTAGTTGACAGGAATGCAAGTTAGTGCGCTAAAGAAAAATCCTTGACTGTTTGATTAGAATCTTTAGACGTTTGATTAGTAACCTGAAGTAAAAGCTCGTATTAAGAACTCCTTTGGGCTGGCAAGAGCAAAATTACTGTAGAGTTTGACGCCATTAGTAGTCACGTAACAGCACGGCCTTGTGAATGAAAGTAATATTAATGATGACATTCTGCATTTAGACTATAGTTATTTCCTTCTCCAAAACATTACTATGGGGATGTCTATTCTTTAAATAAATTTTCTAAGCTAAATTTTGTATAGACTAATCCAAACTATTGGGTAGTATATGAAAAATAATTCCAAATTATTTTTGTATTACTGATTCGAAAGCTAAACGAAGCGAATTAATATTTATATAAACATTTTTAAAATTATTAATATGTGCCTAAATTAAGCAATAGATAGACATAATTTTAGTGTGGCAGTTGTAAGGCGGTGAAGTGCGGACATTAATATGAAATATACAGTAGATAGGAAATGTATGTTTATATATAGAGAAAATCACATATCGACTCACTCTTTTTGTAAACCCTCGTCTGCCATTTTATCCTCACGTAAGGGCCCGTTGGAACGCTGCCCCT
>NW_025918319.1:105000-112500 GCF_019202785.1 Penaeus chinensis
GTAAAGCTAAGCAATTGCATTTTGACAAGTCCGTAAACAACAGTGAAACCCAAAAAATATTTTCTGAATGGGAATACCATATACTGGTTTCGGAGCCAATGACGACTCGAATAACCTGAGCCAATCATGACGCTTCCAGGAACCATGAGTCGGTTCTCGCCACGGCTCTACGGTGCGCAGGCGGATTGTTTGAAATTTCAGGCTTGAACTCGGTTGCACTCGGCATTAGGCCTGTTCTTGTATGTCTTTTCCTCTTATACATCGCAGTCGTCCTCCATGAAGATATATCTGTCGTAAAAAGAAGATCAGAAACAACAGCATCTGTCAGTCGCTTCCTGTGATGTCATCAACACATTTTCCCGGAATTCAGATTTTGTTCCGTGTCCGGGCGCGACGGAAGGCTATTGCTATCAAAACTACGCATCAGATTGACTTCATTTATTAGTGAGCATTATTAAAAGGTACTTCAAAGTATATTTTAGCATTATTAAAAGATACTAAAAAGTATATTTTAGCAAAATTAAATACCCAAAGGCCTTAAATACGTTATCTCCCACCTCTTTGGCACCTCAGATATTATAAAAAAAAAAAAAAAAATATGCACCCAACTCTTTGCGCACGAACATACTTTCACGCTTGTTCACGTGCAATAATTGTATCTCCAACATTTCACTCGAGATCCGTCGATATTTTACCGGCACTTTCTGTCGGATAACCACCGCGTGTTGCATATGCTCTATAAGACGGTAGTGTCCATTTCCGTCCATCTCTGCGTCACTCTCCTTAAGCGGCTTCGCCCCTGTAACCCTTTTTTAGGGGGCTGCTGCCCCTTACCCCGCCAAGGAAAACAAATATTAATCTCGTATTCGCAGCAAGACAGAGCCAAACTAAAAGCATAAGAAATCCTCAGCAACACCACAGTAACATGACTGTTACACCTGCCAGTCGGAAAACACAGTAAAGAATAAGAGATGTTATCTCCATTATTATTAATTTGCTGAAATGAGAAATGTTTTAAACTGAGGTGTTTTATCGGCATCCGGGAAACATTGTCTTCACAACGGTATGCACAACAGGAAAGAGATGCGCGTGTATGCCGGACGAAAGCCAAAGTGTTATGAGATCCCGTTCAGGAACAATAACGAGATTTGTACAATTCAAATTGGCCGTATCAAATAAGAGGCAGCGGCGACATCACATAGAATTTTCTTAAACCCATATTTCGCAGATACTGCCCTTTAACTTCGGTCTTAACCCTCTGCTGACGGGCATGACGTGTACGTACGTGCCATGCCCGCTGTGAGTACTTGTTTGATTGTTTTTACCCATAGATGGCTACACTTGTACTAAGTCACCAATGAGCCAGTTACGGAGTACTGCCCGTCTCGCCCGTTCACCCTTTTCTTTGATTTACGAAATATTTTACGTTATCTTATTTTGCTGTTACTAATGTTTATATCATTATGGTAATTTTAATGTTTATAATAAAACCACCACCATCGATATTCATAGCACTAGTAGAAATACGTTTTCTCGCCAATTCAGATCACGTAAGGTCACAAGGTCTACTAATTGACTCCTTTGTGGCTAAGCCTTAGCACTAAAATATAGAAAATGAGCACAGCATTTTCCCCATTTTTTGTTCATTTTCCCCGGCGGCATTGGGTTAAATATCGCGATTCTGAGGTCTGGAATCTCTACGTTCAACCAAGGGAAGAGTCTGGAAAATGGAAATCTAGAGATCGTCTTCTGGTATCGGGCTGCATCTTAAACGGAAGACCAACAACTTCGCCAGGATTCGAGTAGGAAACATGCTGATGAATCGAGTCACACGCGGTATCAGTTGCGCCACAAGGCCAGCCAGGGCCGGATTGACCAACGCAGATACGGGATCGTATCAGGTTTGTTTACATCGTAAATTATCGATGGGAGAGAGAAAGAGGGAGAGGGAGGGGGAGGGGTAGAGGGAGAGGGAGAGAGAGATGGAGATAGATATGGAGATAGATAGATAGAGATAGATAGATAGAGAGTAGAGTAGTATAGAGATATAAGATAGATAGAGAGAGAGAGAGAGGAGAGAGAGGAGAGAGACGAGAGAGAGAGAGAGAGAGAGAGAGCTAGAGACACGGATGAATGTGTGTAATATATATATATATATATATATATATATATATATAGATAGATAGATAGAGAGAGAGAGAGAGAGCGAGAGAGAGAGAGAGAGAAGAGAGAGAGAGAGAGAGAGAGAGAGAGAGAGAGAGAGAGAGAGAGAGAGAGAGAGAGAGCTAGAGACACGGATGAATGTGTGTAATATATATATATATATATATATATATATATATATATGTATGTATGTATGTATGTATACTGTGTGTTCATATGCATATGTATATATATGTATGTGTGTGTATGTATATATATATATATATATATATATATATATATGTGTGTGTGTGTGTGTATGTGTGTGTGTGTGTGTATGTATTCATATATATTTATATATTTATTTATATATTCATGTATTTATTTATATATACTTAAATGTGTTATGATTTCATTAGATATATATATTTAGATAGAGAGGGATTGGTCACACTGCTTTCAGTGTTGCTTCGGAGAGAACCTTCGTCTCAGCATTTATAACAGTCAACAATGTCGCTTTCCATCGAGGATGCTTTTACGGGCGACTTCATGACGGAGTTCGTTGCTTTATTCATCCATTAATGTTCTTTTCAAATTCCCGCTTTTATGATCCTTGTGACTGGTGTCCCACGACGGCCCTCTGGCTCTCTTAATCCAAAAAGGCGTAAATAACTTCCGAAGAGAGCTCCAGTTTCTGGCGTTAGAGTGGGTTGATGTTGTTCGTTAGTCGAATGGATGCTTATCCGAATTATCTATAAACATTTAGTGAGGCATCATTGTTCGATGCAATATATCTTTGTATTTAATCATTAATTTTATTTTTATCATGATACATAATCATATTTTTAGATTCTAAGCAATGAGTTTACCGTTAATTATATTATAGTTTTTGTTTCGGCAATATCCTTCAGCTCTCGGCAGGGACGAAATACCGACGTAGGATTTTCGTCTCGGATCCGCCTACAGCTAGGGAAGCATCCGGCTCCGTGAAGGGATCCCTGGACAGAATAGATTAATGTGACCGCCCTTAAGAAAATGTTATTGGTAAACCTCATTAGTGCTGCCTCAGTTCAGCGGTTGACGCTCTGTGATTGGCCGATTTTCCCCGAGCTAACGCTGATTGGTCGTTCGAGCCGTTCCTTTAGGAAATCAAGCCCTACGATGGGCAGCGATAGTAAATACGGTCGTAATAGTTACGAGATCCCTACGCTCTCGCTGTTTGGCGTTCGAAAATGCGTCGTGACGTCGCTAGTTGAGAAATCTTTCATACGTCTCGTAACTGTTACGAGAGACCGCGTTTACGCGAGTTTAGTAAATCCGGCCCCTGATTTCCAGTAAAACAGGCTCCCAGTGTTAACAGATGTTGCTTAAACCATGGCACTTCGGTCTTCAGTTTAAGCAACATTCCCTGATCAGATTAGTTACTATTTTTTCTGAGATGCCAGCGCGCGCGCACACACACACACACACACACACACACACACGCGCGCGCGCGCGCGCATATATATATATATACATATATATATATATTAATTCATTTATTTACTTAGAGATCTAAATTTGTACATAATTATGGACACGTTTTGTTCGGTTTTTGTATTCCATTTCATCTTCCAGCAACGAGTGAGAGATGGACTGGATTTGCTGCTGCCGAACGACGGAGAGCGAAGACGTTTCTAAAGACACAGAATGCTTTTTACCTGAGAGCGACACTGCTGAACCATCAGGAGGCTTCGTTTCTGCAGCAGGCTCAGATTCTTCGCGTTCAGCCTTGGATAAGCTTAGTAAAACTGTTTCTTCAGCTCGTTCCTCTTCTTATGGATCTCTCCACGAGTCGCGTCCCCCTGATCTCTCTCCCCCCACTCCAACGGGGGGTCTCGCAGTCTCTCCTTGTGTCGTAGATGGTCATTCTCCTTCCTCTCCTCCTCCTCCTCCTCCTCCTGCTGGCCCATCTCCCTTTTTCTCTTCCGTTACAGATGCCCCTTCTGTAAGTGTGCCCCATATCTCCACCGATCCAATTGTTGGTTCATCTGATCCCTCTCCATTTAGGTCGTTTTCCTCCCCTGCTTCTGGTTTCTCTGACCTCTTTGTATTTAAAGCTTCTCCTTCCTCCTCTGTTTCAGCATTTGATCCAATTCCTTCTCATCCCACAGGAACTGTAGTTTCCACACCTGCTGATATCCCTCCTATTTTATCCCACACAGAGCCTCTTGAATCCGGTCATTCAGTTCCCCCATCATGCCCTACACCTATTTCTCTCACTTCTCACACCACCGGGTCTTGCTCCTTTTCCTCCGCACTTGACTTCCATTCTCCAACAACTTCCATCATTTCTGCACTCACTCCTTCCGTGAATGCGGAGGTCAAATCTCCCTCTCTTGGAAAACCTGACCTAAATTCTTCATTGCCCATCTCAACTGGGTCTTCCTCATCCTCAAGTCCTCCTGTAGTAGCTCCGTCAGCCTCGCCAACTCATACGTCCTTAGCTCAAAGATCTTTACCAAGACTACCCGATCCAGCTCTCCCAATGCCTGGCGCAGCTAAACCATCTACCTCTGCTGCCCCACAGTCTGGTCTCCTTCAATCTTTTGCTCAGACACCTGTTTCCCCGGTATGCAATCCTTGTGCACGGGCATCATGTTTATATAATAAGCCAGGGCGTTTATGCACTATATTCGACCAGAGATATGTTTACATTGGCCATAGAGATACCTTTATCTTGGTGGAACTGAAAAGGCGGATATCATGCGGGCTCACTTTAGGGACAAGATTAGTGTGGAAAAAAGGTAAGCCTCATCTCCTCTCAGACCTTGCTGATGGAGCCAAGGTAGTCTGTGATGCCCTTTCACTGCCTGATACCCATGGGTTCCATGCCTTAATCGTCTGGCAGGGGACTAAACCTAATTTTATTATGGAACCAGTGGAGGAAGCAGAGGTCATGATGTTACAAAGACATGATCTGCGAGTGACGGGTATAGAACCCAGTGAAGTTGGTGGAGGGAGCATTGATGTCGACATAAAGGGCAAGTCAGTTAAAGTCAAGTTTATAGAAGAAGTTGTATTTGCAGATGGACAGAGGTCAAACACCAATGATATTTTTATGTCATTCTCCAAGTTCACATGTAGTGTTTTTGCTACACTTCATGAGACACTTAGAGGGGGCAGTGGAGAAACTTTATCGTACATCTGTTCATGTGTCTGGACAGGCACACGACCCGCAGCAAACCTGTTGGACAAGGTAGAGCAAGGAGATGTTTTTAATAAAAATGAAAATGGGACCTATGTCAAGTGCAGTGCCTCACAAAGTATATACTGTGATCTTCCTGCAGTACTGAAAACGTCAGAGCAGGGTAAAGAGATTGTATTTCGCTCTGAGGATGAAGTCAGACATTTGCCTATTAGAAACGAAGACATTTTTTATGAAAGTGAAAGTAAAGTCTCTCCCTTACCATCTGAAATTGCTGTCCTGGCTCATATTTCGAGACTCAAAGGGGCGAATAGAACTTGTGTTCTGAAGGTTATCGGAGTTCATCTACCAAGTGAAAGATCTGTAATTTCTTTCAAATCAAAGGAAAGCAAGAAAGCGTTGGACTCAGTGTCGGGGACCAAAGAAATCTCCAGACAGTCAGAGAGTGAAGTGAATCACTTTGTAGATCATGAGAAGAATGAAACTCAAAAAAGGGAAAAAAAACAAACAGAACATGACCAAAAAGAAGAAAAAACACATTTAGAAAACGATCAACATAAAGGTAAGCTTCAACCAGAAAAGGAAGTCGATTTCATCCATGTGAAGGAAAGCATTCTTCAGAATAAGACACCGGTTACAGAGGAAAAGCATAAAGGGAAAGATATCTGCGTTGAAGACTGCATCTGGCACTACGGAAGCATCTCCCAAGGCATCGCAAAGACGCCTCAGAAATCGGTGCTCATTACCTACGACGTTCTCTATGTAAATGGCCAAAGGATATCTGCTACGGACACTGTGGCAAAGTATTCCAAAAAGGGAAGTACAGTGAGTGTGGCAACAGTGCCATTGGTGTCTCCCTCTCAGGTTCTAGGAGTTACTGTGACCCACAAGGCTCTCGCAGCATGGCATGGAGCCAAACCTGAGTGTGTGGAAGAGATAATCAAGGCATACGCATCTGGAAGTCATGTTCAGCCAGGCACAAGGGTTATCCCTGAAACAAAAATAGAGAGGAGTGTCACTTGTGATCGAGGAACTAATTCTGCTCCATCTCTGCACCAGGATCATGCCGCATCTGAAAAGCTGTCAAAATCTAGTTGTGTCGAATATATTGCAGGATATCGTTGGAAAATTGCAGGGATATCTCAGGCACTTATCTACAGAAATAGCAGAGTAGTTCGCGTCAAACATGAAGTGTTTTTTGTTGACAAGAATAGAATACCAAATACTGATCCCATCTCCAAATTCGTAGATGAAGAGAGGGTTGTGAATGCACTGGTGGTTCCGGTGTCATCCCCGCAGGTCATTTCAGGTCAGAACGTCACTCACGAGGCACTGGTGGCATGGTGTGGGAAAAAGCCTAATGAGGCAGACGACTACGTGGCAAAATACTCAATGGAAAGAAGCAAACTCTCTGATGCTTCAGGCACCCATGTGAAGACGTCTTCCCTTCAAGAAATAAGAACTACAACAGCCCTGCTAAACCCTAGAGATACAAAGGCACTGTCGACAGAAAAGATGAACGTTCCCGGGAAAGACGAAACTAAGGGAAGTGTTAAGGCTACAACTGCCAATAATTTACCAAATAAGAAGCTGACTACAAAGAACGGAAAACCGGGTCCGACCTCCGCAAATAAAAAAGTTCCCGACAACCAGACGCAGAAGAAGGCCCCTCCCAGACACGCCCAAGGGAAGCTGCAGAGGGTCGTCGGTGATCACGGCATCCTGGAGGTCCGCTCCAAAGACGCAGAAGGAACAAAGGCAATGGTGGCGTTCCATCGCTCAGTGACCTTCCTCCATCAGCAGAGAGTCGATCAAAGGAAGGGCTTGGAGGAGCAGCTCTCCCCACACCAGTCTGTTGACTTCTTTTGTTACATTGAAAATCATGACATGAACAAGGGAGGTGTCACCTGCCAATACAAGGCTACGCTGGTGTGGGTAGGAAAGAAACCAAAGACTGACACAAACCGGGATGCAGAAGCTCATGTTAATAAGAGTCAAAATACGAAAGTTAGTACATTTGTCAACTTTATGTTCAAGCATTTAGCATTTATTGTGGATATTCAGTTATTATTATTTGGATAATTTGATCGGTATTATGAGTCAGTAGATGTCCTCTAGAAAACTTGTAATGTTATCTTACTCTCATCCACAGAAAAATAACATAGACCCTG
>NW_025918319.1:135000-142500 GCF_019202785.1 Penaeus chinensis
CTCTCTCTCTCTCTCTCTCTCTCTCTCTCTCTCTCTCTCTCTCTCTCTCTCTCTCTCTCTCTCTCTCCCTTCCCCCTAAGCCCACGAGACTATGCATAGGCAATAAGCGCGGGCGGCCACGTGGGAAACAGTTTTTGCCCGATATCTCAAACGGGTTTCTTTGCGCCCATGCCTTCGGAGGCAATAACAGCTTTAAATAGTTACGTGTCATGTCGCAATTGCTTGTAACTTCTCCATTTTTGTGCCTGGAACGAGACCCGAGTGCATCGCTTTTTTTTTTTTTTTTTCTCGAGGCAGAGTATGTCCCTTGTCGAAGGATTTACGCCCCTGATCCTCGGAAGCCGCGCTCGTTCACTTCGGTTCGTTAATAACTTCGAGGGGCTGGTCGAGGGGGGGGGGGGGGATGCACTCGTTTTGTTATTGAGTTCTGTCCGCTCTTTCTCCGTCTGTCTGTTCTGTTCGTCTGGTCTGTTTCTCTGTCTATCTGTTTTTCTGTCTGTTTGCCTATTTATTCTGTCTTTCTGTCTGTTTATTCATTCTATCTGTCTGTCTGTCTGTCTGTTCTGTTCTGTCTGTTTATCTGTCTGTCTGTCTGTTTGTTCTGTCTTTCTGTCTGTCTCGCTGCCTGCCTGTCTATCTGTCTCTCTTTTGCCTGTCTGTCTATCTGCCTCACTGCCTGCCTGCCGGTCTGCCTGCCTCTCTGACTGTCTGTCTGTCCGTCTCTTCTGCCTGCCTGCCTGCCTCTCTGTCTGTCTGTCTGTCTGTTCTGCCTGCCTGCCTGCCTCTATGCCTGTCTGTCTATCTGTCTGTTCTGCCTGCCTCTATGTCTGTCTGTCTGTTCTGCCTTCCTGTCTTCCTGTGTGTCTGTTCTGCCTGCCTGCCGCTCTGCCTGTCCGTCTGTCTGCCTCACTGCCTGCCTGCCTGTCAGTCTGTCTGTCTGTCTGCCTGTCTGTTCTCTCTGCCTGCCTGCCTGCTTGCCTCTCTGCCTGTCTGTTTGTTTGTCTGTCTCTATCTTTATCACTACATCTACATGGGGAATAAAGCCCGTCGACTCCCCCCCCCCCCCCCCCCCCCCCCCCCCACGAACCACGAGTTCCCCCCCCCCACCCTGTCTCTCTCTTGCCTTGTCTGACTGTCTGTCTCTCTCTCTCTGTCTGTCTGTCTGTCCGTCTCTCTCTGTCTATCTATCTGTCTGTCTGTCTCTGTCTGTCTATATGTCTGTCTGTCTGTCTACATACCTACCTACATGCATACTTAATTATCTATCTATATATATATCTGTCTCTCTATCTGGCTATTTACATAGCTATCTATCTATCAACCTATTTATCTATCAACCTATCTATCTATCTAGACAATGGGTATTTCACTGAAAACGAATGAAAATGAAAATGTAAAACGAATGTATATGATAATGATGAGATGATGGAGGAAGAGGAGAAGGAAATGGAGGATGATAATGATGATAATAATAACAACAATAAAAACAACAACAACGATAATAATAATAATAATTATAATAACAATATAATAATAATGTTGATGATGATGATAATGATGATGATGATGATAATAAAGAGATAATAACAACAACAACAATGATAATAATGATGATGATAACAATAATGATAACGATAATAATAGTAATAATAATAATAATAACAATAACGATAATAATGATGATAATAATAATAGTAATAATAATAGTAATAATAATAGTAATAATAATAATAATAATAATAATAATAATAATAATAATAATAATAATAATAATAATGATAATAATAATAATAATAATAATAATGATAATAATAATAATAATAATAATAATAATAATAATATAATACCAATAATGATAATGATAATGATAAGAATGATAATAATAACAATAATAATGTTAACAATAATGATAATAATGTTAATGATGATAATAACAATAGCCATACTAATGATGATAATAATGATGACAATATTAATAATTATAATGATAATAATAGTAATAATAATAAAAGTAATAATAATAAGAAGAACAATAATGATAATAATCATAATAATAATAATTACAATAAAAATAATTAATGATCCTAATAATAATAATAATAATAACAAAAATAATAATAACATAACAGTAATAAAAATAATATCAGTAATGGCAGTGATAGAGATAACAATAATGATGATAACAATATGAGTAATAAGATCAGTAACAATACTGTTAATAATGATAATAATAGGAATGATAACAATAACAATAACAATAATAGTAATAATGATAGGAATGATAATGCTAATCTAAATCATTATAATCATAATAATAGTGATAGTACTGATAACATTGAACATAATACTAATGATGATAATAAAAGGAATAACAATAATGACAGTAATAATAATATTAACAACGACAATGATGGTAATAGTAATAATAATGATTATAAAGATAATGATAGTAATAATGTTAATAATGATATTAGTGATAATAACAATAATAACAATAATGCTAGAAATAATGATAATATCAATAACATTGATAATAACAATAATTATAACACCAATAATGATAAGGATTATGATGATGATGATAACGACAATGATAATGACTAATTTGATAATAATAATATAATAATAATAGTAATAATAGTTATAGTAATAATATATAATGATAATAGTAATGATATTCAGTAATGATAATAATGATAATAATGATGATAAAAAATTATAACAATAACAATGATAATAGTAATGATAATCAATGATAATAATAATAATGATAAAACTAATAATAATGATGATAATAATAATGAAAATAACAATTATGATAATAATAAAATAATAATAATGATAATAATAATAATAATAATAATAATAATAACAACAACAACAATAATGATAATAACAACAATAGCAATAATAATAATAATTATTATTATTATGATTATTATAACAATTATTTTGATATTAATGATAATAATAATGATATGAATAATAACAATAATAATGATATTAATAATAACAATAATAATGATATTGATAATAACAATAATAATGATATTAATAATAACAATAATAAATATTAATAATAATTATATTAACAACAGTTTTATATGAAAGTGGATCATGAAAACTATTATCAATATCTTCAGAAAGGAAATAAAAACAATATCAACTAATTAAAGATGACAAATGTTGCATGGAGGTTTTATATCAAATATCACACATTTTGGCCGATTGTTGCCTTCAGCACTTGACATCTAAATTTGAATCTGATGAAGGCATAGCTTTATTAGATGTTATATAATTTCATGGGTTGTTATAAGAGTACAGTTTGTCGATAAATAAATGTTGCAAAGCTATTCATCCATGGTATTCCTCTAAATAAAATAGCATAGATATTTAGTAGGGAATTATATATTCTACTATGAGACATTAACTGTTGTCTATTGTCCTGCATTGTCTATTTGTCTATCTGACGCGCATTTTAATAGTCTCTCTCTTGAGTACGTGTGCCCCGAGCGGTCGTTTAGTGCGAGGAAATATAAACACGCTGGAAACCCTTCGAAAACAGGCTCCATTTTATACCTGGCTGAGCTTCGCCATTTATAAGAAGTGACGGGGAATTAATTACCTTCTGTACCTGTTTACGATCTGCTGGACTGAGAAGACTAACTGCTGCCTTGCTATGAACTGGCTACTATACAACCGGGCTGTTTCTCGGAGCATAAATAGATCGTTACCTCTAATTTAACTCTTGTCTGCAAGGATAATTGATGATGGAAAAGGCTTGTCCTCGGAGATTACTGCCGTTGCTGTTGACATTTTCTACAGCCGCGTTTTGGACTTTGATATGCTGATGTGACCTCAATCGCAGATGAAGGCAGTTTCAAGCAGCTGGACCTTGAGAGCTACAGGCCCATAACACTTTGAATCCATTCTTGTATATGACTTATTTCTCGAATTATCCATTTAACCAATTAGTTTAATTTATACATTTTTTCATGTTTTTCTTGATTTTTTTTTTTTTTTCATCCATTCACATAGTCACTTCGTATTTGTAATCTCATCTTAACTGTGAATATTTTTCATCATTTTCGAGGTGCGTTTTGGCTCACCGCAACGTCAAAGCAGAGAGAGGAATTTGCTCAAGAGCGCTCAGTAAAGAGAAGAATTAATCAGTGAACTCCAATTAAACTCAGAAACTTCATATAATCATTATTCGTTGCAGTGTCTTGCAATTATCACGAGATTATAAATGAATAAGGCTTATTTCGCACTTAAGCAAGTTCCGGGTACTTAGGGATTATAATAAAGATCGTAATGAACTAATATGAATTTATCAGAAAAAGACCACTAGATACTGATAAAAGGGAACTTTTTCCTTTATATATATACACATATATATATATATACATATATATATATATACATATATATATACATATATATATGCATAGACACAGTGTATATTTGTTTTCTTGGTATCTACTGCTACTCCTTCCGTAAGACAACGCAGTCACTTCGAGGCGAATCGCCGACTACTCCGTCCCGACGGATCCGCGAACGAAATCCAGAGGCGATTTGTCTTCTCGTTTGTTTCGTTTTAGTATGTTTCGTCTGCATCAGTTTTTTTTTTTTTTTTTTTTTTTTTCTTATGCTACATTTTTTTTCCTTTGTCCCTGCTTTCTCTTTTTCTATCTCACACACACACACACACACGCACACACACACACACACACACACATATACATATATATATATATGTGTGTGTGTGTGTGTGTGTATAAGTATGTATATATGTATGCATATACGTATATGTATCTGTATATATATACAAATACATACATACATATATATATACAAATACATACAAACATATATATATATATATATTTACATTTATGGATATGTTTATATTTATATATATTTATCTACTATCTATATATGTATGTGTGTGTATAATATATATATATATATATATATATATATATATGTGTGTGTGTGTGTGTGTGTGTGTGTGTGTGTGTGTGTGTGTGTGTGTGTTTGCGTACATTTATTGTCTATTTGTGTGTTGTTTATACAACTAAATAGAGAAAGAAAGGAGGAGGAGGAGGAAGCGACGGAGAGGGAGAGGGGGTCGAGAAAAAGGGAAATGTCCATCCTTAAACAAATAAAAAAGCAAATGAACAAAGAGATATGAGGTAGAGAACAAAACTTATTATAATCTGAAAGTGCAATCAAGGTCACTGGCTCGAGTACGTAGAATGGAAGAGAAGGTCAAGGGTCAAAGGTCAAGCCGGACATTCCTGAAGGTCATATACCAGTGATGGACATTTTACGAATCACCTGCACGTTTGCAGACGTCGAGAAGCGTGCGCGCATGTGTGTGTATGTATGTGTGTGTGTGTGTGAGTGTGTGTATGTTTGAAGTGTATGTGTGTGTGTGTGTATGTGTGTGTGTGTGTATGTGTGCGTGTGTGTGTTTACTTACAACCTGTCGTGTTGTATTCGACTTGATTTGTATTCTCGTTTGCTTTTTCGTGCGTGAAGGCTTGTTTGCATGTGTATGCCTTTGCAATCGCCTTTAGCATCTCAAGTCTCCGTGGACGGGCGTATGTGCGTGCGTGCGTATGACAAAACATCTCTCCCATAGATAATTCGTTGTCCATTTACTTCATACTTTTCATGACCCTCTTTCGCGGCTGTAAATGCGTGTCTCATCGCCTGGCGCTTGAGCAGCGTAGAGGAAGGTCCTTCAAACGGAATTCAGATTTGCCAGAAAGCTTTTTTGAGATCCATTTAAGCGGCAGGCGCACTTGCAACTGCGGTCACGTCACTGGCATCAGCGCGACACGTTAAGCATCTTAGCGTGCCAAGCTGGTCGAGAGGTGAGACAACAATTTTATTCCGATAGTGTTATTTGTTGCAAGGGTGGCTTGACTCGGTTGCACAAGCGGTCGGTTTGCAATTGATATGTCTTGGGGTGTGTGTGGTACCGCTGGCCGGGCTGTTCCGTGTTAAGGTCCGCTCGGTGTTGCAGGCTTTGATAGGTATGTATCCCGGTTATGCACCAAAATGCATGCTTACGTGTCCGATACACACACACACACACACACACACACACACACACACACACACACACACACACACACACACACACACACACACACACACACACACGCACACACACTCACACACACATGTATGTATGTGTGTAGGTGTGTGTGTGTGTGTATTTGTGTTCATGCGTGTGTATGTATACATACGTTTATGTGTGTATGTATAGTTGCATACTTAAGAAGACATATACAATGCGTAAATAGACAGATAGACTGACAGTTCATCGGCCAAAGAAACCTTTATGCAACATTTTAATCTTTTATTTTCATTCAGCCTGGGAAAACAAAAGCTCCTCATCAAATGGACACAAACACTTTATGGGCAAATAAAGACATTTCTGGACTAAAGAAAATGAGTTTCTTGTCATCAACACATAAAACACGACCAATCACCATCATCAAACATTCTCCTTGTTCTTCTCCTTCTCCCTCTTCATCTCCTCCTTCTTTTCCTTCTTCTTCTTCTTCTTCTTCTTTTCCTTTTTCTTCTCCTTCTCCTTCTCCTTCTCCTTCTTCTTATCCATCCTCTTCTTCTCCTTCTCCTTCTTCTTCTTCTTCTTCTCCTTCTCCTTCTTCTTCTCCTCCTTTTTCTTCTTCTCTCTCTCCCTCTCCTTCTTCTCCTTCTCCTTCTCCTTCTCCTTCTCCTTTTTTTTCTCCCTCTCCTTCTCCTTCTCCTTCTTCTCCTTCTCCTTCTTCTCCTTCTTCTTCTCCTTCTCTTTCTTCCCCTTCTGAAATGTGTTATACAATATTTTTCAATGCATAAGCACACATTTCCTTTTTTGTGCATAAACTCCCAGGACGCGCAAGGCTCCCAATGTCATGCACAAAGACACTACCTCGACACGAAATGACTCCGGTGCATGTTAATTAATCTTATCGTAATAAATTAGGATTAAAGTTAGTCTTGTCGTAATCGGATAATTATGTCAGTGTTGAAGAAGATTCCTAACTGAACCATATCTGACATGATTAGCAATTGCAAGTCAGGGGGGGGATGGGGGGTGAGGAAGGGGTGGGAGGTGAGTTTGTGTTGCTGTGAAAGAGAAAGAAAAACAGACAGACAGACTGAGATGAAAGGAAGAGAGACAGAAAGAAAAGACGAAGCGACAGAGAGATAGAGAACAAGAACAAGAAAAAGAAGAAGAGGAAGAAAGGATGAAAGAGAAGTAGAAGAAGAAGGAGAAAAAAGAAGGAAAATAATAAGAAGGAGAAGGGAAGAAGAAGGATAAATAGAAGAAGAAGGAGAAAAAGGAAAAGAAAGAGAAGGAGAAGAAGAAGAAGAAAGGGGAGAAGAAAAGGGAGAAAAAGAAGGAGAAGAAAGCGAAGGAGAATAAGAAGGAGAAGGAGAAGAAAGGAGAAGGAGGAGGCAAGGGAGAAAGGGAAGGAG
>NW_025918320.1:5000-17500 GCF_019202785.1 Penaeus chinensis
TGGCCCCTAAGCCTGAAGCCTCCCGCCTCACGGTTGGCCTCATTTGGGTTCCTCTTTCACATAACCTTACAGGTACATCCAATTTCGGTGGCAGCAAGTGGGAGTTTCTCTGCTCGTTGACTAGTAAGAAGATTTTTTAAAGTCCAGTATTTAGCTTTTCTCCTGTTAGGTTAGTTGATTTAGTAGTTTTAGAAGATCCACGTTTCTTGTATCTTATGTTCTTTGTTTTGTTTTCTTTCTGATTTCGTATTTTTGTTTTTAGTATTTTTGAGTGAGCCTTTTCTCTTTCAGCATTTTTTTTTTTTTTTTTTTACATCAGTTAGTTTTACTTTGTGGCTTTTGCTAGGTATTGGGACACTTTCATTTTACTGTGTTCTAATCCTTCTTTTTATCCCTGCTAATTTTACTTTATCCCCTGTGTACACTATGTTCATTGTCTTTTTCGTTATTACCCAGTTTACGGGGAGCTTTTGTCATTTTAGGCTTTCATATGTCAGCATTCGGCTTCAATTGAACACACATCACTGTTCACTTTGTTTTGTGAGTCACGATGATGGAGGAATTGCTGCAGAGTATGGCTGACCTCATAGCAATGAACTGATCCACAGGATGGAGAAAATCTCTCACAAGAGTGAGGACAGGCTACAACAACTAGAGAACCGAGTCCAGGAAAGGACTGCTCCTGTCGAGGCGGTGGTATCCCGCAGTAATGGGAGCCAAGTTCCCTCAGCAACACAAACTGAGGAACACCAAGCAGAAATTCCACTCCCTCGCATTCGACAAGCCACCATACTACCTACGGCTAGGCCTGCCAACTCTATTCAAGCAGCTACCAGAGAACACCTCCAGGAATGGCAGCAACAACTGGAGGAGAGGGAGAGGCATTTGCAACAGCAAGAGTGAGCTCTCTTTCACAGCCAGCTAGGTGGTCAGCAACCGTCAGTGTACGGGAGAGTGGAAGCAGCATGGGACGACTTAGCAGCATATCCTGGATCCTCTTCCCACTTTTGAGAGTCTAACCAGACATTACCTGAGCCAGATCCAAGACTGACCACACCTTTACGCCCAATGTACTGTGAAGAGCCAGCACAGGACCACCAGTACCTTGTTCTCAAGGATGATTGCTCGCCAATCTAGCTGGCAGAAACCGCCCAGAAGCTTTGGAACTCCAGGTATGACATCTAACATGGCAGCTCTAACACTCACCATCACCACCTCCAAGAAAAGGTGTAATAGGTCTGACATCGTACTCCAGACCGTCCACCCGGCGCTCGAGACCACTTTGACCTGTATCTTTTTGCCTCTACACCACCACCTGCTCAGCCTCTTTCCTTGCCTTCAGTACCTCATCGGAATGCAAAGCTGCCGCTCATCAGCCGTCACCCCCAGCATTCTCTCGTGAGTGCCCCTTCACTGGAAACTTCGCAGGAGGGAACCCACATACACTCCATTGCAGCCCAGACAGAAGAGTTGCAAGCAGCAACAGTGAATTTTCCAGCAGTCGGCGGACGGCCAGTCGTGGCAGTCAGTGTTGATGGGAAGACTCTTCCCTGCTTCATTAACACTGGCGCTCAGGTGGCTCTGGTCAAGCCCAGTGGTTTAGAAGTGATTGATTCCGCAAACAAGCTCCAACATCATGCTTCCAGCAAGATTCGCAAAGGTGTCTCAGGGATTCCTTTTCATGCAGCTGCAGAGGTGACACTCATCTTTAACCTCAGCAAAGATCTTAATTTACTTCACCGCACTATTGTAGCTGACCTATCATTTGCCTGGACTTCACTTTGCAGTCTGAAGATGAGTTAACTCATGAGTTAGCTAATTCTAGGATGTTGTGAGCTGTCTCCTCTGTACACTGACACCTATTTCCTGCAGATTAGCCTGGTTCACTCAGACCTAGTTGATCTTCCTACTGGACTCCAAAGGCCCATACGACCATCTACTCCCCAGAAGCTGCAGTGCACCTTGGACGACCCCCTGAGATCTGTCCATATTCAGCCTGCTTTCTAGAAGGCTGCATTTCTCGCCTGGGACAGGCAGATGAAGATGTCATTCTAACTCCGGATGTGACTGACCACCTGATACTACCGCACCATATTACAACCGCACCTTGTTACAACCGCCACTCGACGGCGATGCACCCTGAATCACACTTCACGGCCGCTATTATTAAAACAGGGTACAAGGCTTGGGACCGTTGCTCCTTTAGCAGAGGTCTATAGCGTACCGCAGTCCTTTATACCATTATTAGGGGCAATGAGGCTTGCCCCTTCATCAAATAGCTCCACCAATACAAACTCTCCCGATTCATTGACCCCAGGCTCTCCTTTGACTACGGCTCCGAACACTACAACTACTACCCCCTCCTCAATGCCTAATAGGACATTATCCACCTAAATCAACACTCAACCCCAAGAAGACATTTCTACTCTCCCAACATGCTCAACTTCATCACCTATACCCCCACAACCTTCTTCATCAACTACCCCATCCTCCCTTATTACTACCTTAAAGCCTTATTGTCCACCTCTCCATAATACTACCTCCCTCAACACTACTCCCTCTTCCACACGCCCCTGTCCTTCTACTACCCCCATCTCTATAAATATCTTAAATACTCTATTAAACCAAGCCAAATGGCTCCTTACTCTGACAACACTCTTCTTTTCCAGCAATATCTCCAAAAACAAGTAGGCAAAGTCTCTTTCTGTAGCCGACCCGATCGTTCCCGTCTCGTCAGAGTAACATCAGAATACCAAGTTATAGCATTATCAAATCTAACTGATCTAACTCTGGTAACCCCATTCCTGCAGAACCATCCAACAGTTATTCGCATCTTTCTTCGCCGCTGGATCACAGTGATTTCAGTCTACTTCTCCCCTTTCCCCCCATTGACTTTGTTGCCTTTGAAAATCTAATTTCCCAAATCCAACCACCTTTCCTCATAGTTGGTGATTTTAATTGCTGCCACACTCTTTGGGGCGATTCTATCACCAACTCCCGTGGCCGATCCCTAGAACGCTTCTTCTCCACAAATGACCTCATTATTCTTAATTCAGATCACCCCACACACTTTGATATACACACACAATCTTTTTCATGCATTGACCTCTTTCTGTGCTCCCCTTCTCTTCATTTAGATTTCCATTGGTCACTTCTAGATCACTTTCCCTATAGTGACCACTTTCCAGTTCTCCTTTCTCCTACTTCATATTTACCACTTCCTAACTCCCCACCCTGTTATTTTGATAGAGCCGACTGGCATACTTTCACTTCATTCTCTGCTATTCATATCCCTACATCCTCCTTCTCATCCATTTCAGATATGATACAATGTTTCAAAATGACAGTTCTAAGAGCTGCCTATACAGATATTCTTCGAACCTCCAAATGTATTCCATGGCGGAATTCCGATTGCACTAATGTTCTTCACTTAAAACGTGCAGCCTGGAACAGTTGCTACTACGAACAAAGCACCCCCTAATCAACTATCAACCCTTATCTCCTTTAAAAGAGCATCTGCCTGTCTTCGTCGTACCATCCGGAACAGTAAAACAAATAGCTGTCGAAATTATGTTTCCTCAATGACATCTTCTACATCTATCTCAACTGTTTGGTGCCGGATTCATAAACTATCAGGCAAACATCCCCCCATCCAGCTCCCATCCTCCATATTCGAGATATTCTCATCTCTGATCCTCTCCAAGTCGCTAATGAACTGGGTGACTATTTCAGCCAGGGCAGTAATGGTTCTCACCTTTCTCCCTAGCACAGCTGACCCCCTTGCTCATTTTGAGCAAGGGGGTCAAAATGAACCCCCTTGTTACATACAATATATTGCATATATTACATCTTCATTCTCACTTCTCTTCTATTAAGACCATCAGGAAACGCACCCCTATTATCGTCACCCTATCATCCACTGAGTCCTATAATGCTCCCTTTTCTTCCTCTGACCTCGAAACAGCCTTACAGTCGTGCCGGACTTGACAGTATTCACTACCGTATGCTCCAACACTTTCCATCTTCCTCTCTATCCTTCATATTAATGGACATATGGACGTCAGGAAATTTTCCTTCCCATTGGCTCTTATGCTCTTATCCTCCCCTTCCTGAAACCCAATAAATTGGGTACCCTCCCTCAAGACTACCGCCTCATCGCTCTAACTTGATGCTTGTTCCAAACTACTAGAGCGAATGGTGAACTTCTACTTAATGTGGTATCTTGAATCTCGCAATCTTCTCTCTCCTTCCCAGTTTGGTTTCCGCCGTGCCTGAAGCACAGCTGACCCCCTTGTTCATTTTGAGACATATATTACATATGCATTTGCATGTATTATATTACATATAATATATTGCATATTTTACATCTTTATTTCTGCTCTGCCCCTACCAGGTTTTCAATAGCCCGAATGTAACTCTCCACCTCCTGGTTTCTTTTCAGGGGCTCACAAGCAGAGATTTCCCCTTTGAAATAAGGTATAGAGTCGCGGGACACCAGATACGGGATTGCATCTCTGGAAACCAGTGAAAGCGGTTGGCATCGAAGGTGGGCTTGTGCTGGCTCCTCGCCATACCTTGTGCGTGACAGTGTGGTCAGTCTTGCGGCTGGCTCAGGGAATGTCTGGTTAGCCTCCCGAAAGTGGAAAGAGGACCCAGGGTATGCTGCTAAGTCGTCCCGTGCTGCTTCCACTCTTCTGCACACTGGCGGTTGCTGACCTCTGTAGCTGCCTCTGTAAAAGAGCCTGCTCTTGCAGTTGCAGACATCTCTCCCTCTCCTCCAGTTGCCGCTGCCATTCCCTGAGGTCTTCTCTAGTAGCTGCTGAATGGGGTTAGCAGACCTGGCCGCAGGTGGTGTGGTGACTTGTCGAATGCGAGGGAGTGGTGTATCTGCTGGCTGTTCCTCAGCCTGTGCTGCTGAGGGAACCTGGCTCCCAATAGTGCGGGATACCACCGCCTCGGCAGGAGCAGTCCTTGCCTGGAGTTGGTCCTCCAATCGTTGTAGCCGGTCCTCGTTCCTTTGTGATATTTCCTCCATCCTGCGGATCAGCTCATCTCTGTTCTGGGCAACGACGTCCATCGTCCTCTGCAGCATTTCCTCCATGATTGTAACTTCCCCCTCTACAGCTTGAACAGCGTCCTGTACTTGGGTATGAGAACCTTGCATAACTAAAACTGGGAGGGATGCACGGTGGTCAGGCGAAGAAGTACGTGAGCTTGGCTGGCTCGATGACCTGGTGCTGCGTAAAGACCTCCCACGTCCAGGCATAGTACAGAGCCTGGTAACAAGGGAAACAAATTCCCACACACAAAAGAGCTGTACAGCTCAATCACAGAAACAAAAAAAAGGGGCCAGAGATACAGGCTGACCCACAAAACAGAGTAAACAGTGATGCAGGGTCAACTGAAGCCAAATGCTGGCATATGAAAGATTAAAATGACAAAAACTGCCCATAAACTGGGTAAAAACGAAAAAGACAAAGAACCAAATGTACACAGGGGATAAAGTAAAATTAGCAGGGGCAAAATGAAAGTGTCACTATACCTAGCAAGAGCAACAAAGTAAAACTAACTGGTGAGCGGGCATACAATGCTGAAAGAGAAAAGCCTCGCTTAAAAAAATAAAAAAGACTACGAAATCTGAAATAAAACAAAACAAAGAACATAAAACACAAGAAACGTGGCTCTTCTAAAACTACTAAAACAACTTAACAGGAAAAAGCTAAATGCTTTTATATTAGTCAACGAGCAGATCCAACTCGCTGCCACCATAAATGGGGTGTACCTATAAGGTTATGTGAGAGAGGAACCCAAATGAGGCCACTCGTGAGGCAGGAGGCTTCAGGCTTAGGGGCCAAGGAAAATGAGGGGGCCCCGTTCGTTCCTCGAAAAAGGGGGTGAGGGGACCAAGCTGAAGGCTCAAAACCCACACGACCTCACAAGCCAATTATCCCCGGAGATGCAGACCTACCAGGAGCGTGACCAATACGAAGAAGCATGACAAAAAAATACAAAATCTAAAACGAACAAAAAGACCCGTGCAGAAGGCACCAAAGTAAAACAAACTAGTAAGACTGAATAAAAATACGCCAGAGGGGCTTAAGACTGAATAAAAATACGCCAGAAAGGCTTAAGAAAAACTGAAAGCAGGACAGAAAGGCTTAAAAACATCCAAGATAAAACAAGTAAAAGGTAAAAGGAGGGAAAAAGTAAAAGCTCAAGTAAAAGTAAAAGGTATGAGCATGAAGAAAAGTAAAAAGTAAAAGGACAAGATAAAAGTAAGTAAAATTCAGAGAAAGTAAAAAGTAAAAGTCAAAGGGGCACACTTGGTTCACAGTATATGTAAAATAGTAAAATGGCACGTCCAGAATAAATATACCTGGGCAAGTAAAAGGGGCAGTACAAACTTACTTCGGCATCCACGGTGTAAAATCCAGACAGGTAAATCCAAAGGGTAGTCAAAGCACAGTCAGAGTATCCCCTTCCTTTATTTAACGTGAACGTGGGGGTTACATTAACCCCCGCGGACGTCGGCGTAGCACAAAAATAACATAAAACAATAAATAAGAATTGTTATAATAAAAGAAAATATAAAAATATATATTGGTTTTAACCAATCACAAAAACAATTAAACGTTAAAAGAAATCATTAAATAATTATAATTATGGTAAAAGTCGACGTAAAAGAATCTGCTGCAATTCATTAATAAAAATCTTAAAATAAATAACTTTCTCTCGCCGTAAAAGAGAAATTAAAACAACGAATAAGTAAAAAGAAACCATAAAAAATAAAACGCAGTTTAATATACAAAAGAAAAAAAAAAAACGTGAAAAAAAAGATGCAGTCGCAGCAGATGTTGATGTCTGTTATCCGCACATCATCAAAATCTTTGTAATCTATGCACGGATAACTAAGGATCTCAATTTTTTTTTTTTTTTTTTTTATACAAAAAGGGTGTAAATAAAAGTAAAACACATGTTAAAAGAAGAGGCTGGCAGAGGGAAGTGGTCTGGGTGTGCTCGACTCGCCCTGTGGATTTCGGCAGGATGCTGGGTAGGATAGGGATAGGATGGGAGCAGGAGAGGATAGGATTAAAGGTAGAAGGTAGGACAAACGGGAAAAAGGAATGGAAAAGGGGGAAATTAGCGTAGAAGCAGAAGGAAGTGCAAAAGCGAAGGAACAAGAAGAGGATGCGAATAAGAGGTACAAGGGGAAATGCGGCAGGATACAGGGCAGGATAGGGATAGGATGGAGGCAGGATAGAGTAGGGATAGAGATAAAAGGTAGAACAAGCAAGGAAAACAAGAAGAGGGAGAAGCTACCGTGGAAGAAGAGAGAGAAGAGAAAAAGCGAGGGGACAGGAAGAGGGTGCGGATAAGGCGACGAGAGGGATAGAAGGATCGGAGCAAGGAAAGAGGGGGGGGGATAAGTAATGGGTATGGTGGGGGGGGGGGGGGGGAGGAGGTTGAAAACCTCACTCGCCCATCGCAAGTCCTTGGATTTGCTCGTACTTATAGTAGATGGTTATGGTTGCATCTACTATCTTGGTCTAGTGTCTTATTTCTTTGGGGAGTGACTGTGTGGGTGTGAGTACCCACAGATATGGCTGGGTGTTGGAGGCTGAAGTTGGAGATCTACGGGGGAGCCGGTAGGCTCCCCAGTCGTCTTAGGACTGGGAAGTCCTTTAGTGCTGCTGCTGTGGTCTTGCTCTGCTGGAAGATCGAGGATTGCTGATCTCTTACAGCCTCTGCGGCACTGTGTAAGTGCGCAGGGAACGAGGGGAGCCCAATGTCCAATGAGCACGGACATGGCGGCCCACTTGGCGTGACCCAACCTGGGAATGTATGCTGAGCTTCAGGTTGCAGGGTTGTGCTGCTACAGGTACTCCCCCTCCAGAGAGTGAGCTAAGCTAACGAGCAATAAACCAGGACGTGTCACCCAGGTACTGGACCTCCTTCTGGAAGGAGAGGGTCCGGTTTATCCTCACCCCAAGGTATAGGTAGTCATGGACCATTCTAATTCCACTCCCTGGATTTTCAGTCTTGTGCCTCGAACTCTCTGTCTCAGAGATATGGCTTTGGATTTGGCTGCAGAGATCTTTAGTCCTGTCCTATAACACTCCTCTGACACGAGGTCCAGACAACGCTGGGCTTTATTCTGGCTGCGTGGTCCAGTGGAGGTGATAGCGAGATCGTCTGCATACGAGATGATCTTGCACCCCACTGGGAGGTTTATGTTGAGGATGCAGGACATTAAAGTGTTAAATAGGGCTGGACTGAGAACCCCACCCTGTAGCGTTCCATTTTCGAGCGGCATGTGCTGCGATAGGTGACCCTGGAATTTGACATTGGCAGTCCTGTTCCTGAAGTAGTCACCTATCCAAGCCAAGAGCTTTCCTCTGATTCCCTTCTTAATCAGGCTTTCCTGAATGGCAAGCGGACTTGCCAGTTCAAAAGCCTGCCACAGCTGGGCCCTTGCTGATTGTGCTTAAGAGTGTGGCTATACTGTGTGCTGTGCCCATACCCCTTGTGAACCCGTGGAGGTGTTCGTGCGGGGAGCCTATTTTCCATTGGAGCCGGTTTAGTACCATCCTCTCGGCCGTCTTGGCCAGGAAGCTGAGCAAAGAGATAGGGCGGTACTTCCCCGGCCTCCTTTGGTTTTGGGACGGGAACTATGGTAGCCCTCTTCCAACTCTGGGGTAGAGTGGAAGTTTCCCAGGACTTGTTGATGAGTTGCAAGAGTGCAAGCTCACCTGCTAGTCCTAGGTGGGAGATAATGGGGTATGATATCCCATCAGAGCCCGGGGCTGTGTTGGAACTGGATTTATAGGCTTGCCTTGGTTCCCTCAGAGAAAAGATAACGTCTGATTTATTGGGTTCGGCTGCCCTTTCTCTGATCTGAGCGTGTCTGTCTGGCTGTAGACGCTCTTGTCTTGCCCTCAGCTCGGCTGGCATACTGTTGCTGCTTGTTCTCGCAGAGAACTCGTGCGCCAGTCTGTTAGCCCCTCTGCTTAGGGGTCGTGATGGGTGCACCTCGGGGCTGAGCGGCTGGTAGCTCGCTTGACCCATTGCCACAGCTCTGAAAGGATGGTTTGGTGGTCGAAGGACTCACACCATTCCAGCCACTTTTCCTGCCTGTTGGCAGTTTCCTTGGCATCCGTGACAGCCTCCCTTAGGAGGGATAAGTTGTCAGGGGTTCTTTGCCTTCGGAATAGTTTTCGGCACATGTTCACCCTGTGGTCGTTAAAGTACCAGGTGTCTTTATGACTCCTGGACCCAGGCCGAGTTTTGGGTATGGTCTGTGAGGCTGCTTCATTAATGGCGTTTAGCAGGCTAGCTTCGAGCACTTCCACATTTTCGCTTTGTGGGGGATCATTGCATCTCAGACAGAGGGCCAAGGCGTTTTGAAACGCCTGCCAGTTGACCTTGTCTGTTTTCCATCTTGGATTCGGTCTTAGGAGGGTAGTTATAGTGCCGTAATGGTCACTTGTGACGGTCTCATCGACACGCCAGCCAATCCTCCCCACCAGAGTCACAGTGGCCAGGGTGAGGTCTAGGACCCCCCCTCTGACATGCGTTGGCTCTTGGGTGTTGAGGAGAGCGATCTCAGGGAATGTCTATAGCACGTCGGCTATGTAATAGCCGGCCGCATCCGGTGCCCGGCAGGGAGCCAGGATGGGGTGGTGTGCATTGAAGTCTCCCCCTATGATCACTCGGTCGTGTGCAGCAGAAGCACAGACCTGGCTTGATGTCTAAGCTTCTACAGCATGGCCGGCTGTACACGTTGTACAGTTTGAGGTGAACTTCGACGGCAAAGGATTCAACATCGTCTCCACAGTGCGATGCATCGGCTATTGCGGAGCAGGGGATTGTTGCTCTCACAAGGGTGATCAAGCCTCTCTTGCCAGGTGTTCATGGCAGTGTGAAGACATGATACCCTGAGAAGCGAACAGTGTCCACTGTTAATGTCTCCTGGAGCATAGCAAAATCAATGTTCCTTGATCGCACTACTGCTTGGAGAAAAGCGTTCTTTGCAGAGAAGCTATTGATGTTCCACTGTAGGATGCTTAGATGGTGTGTCATGATGTTACTCAGTGATAGTTACATCAGAGACATCGTCGGAGTCTGACAACTCCATTGCGAGGTCGTCGCTGGTTGAGGGCTCCTCGTCTTTTGTCAGGCTATCCTTGGGTCCACTGGGGGGTGGAGAGCCTTTGGTAGCTGTGACTTTGGTTGGTTTGGCTTTTCTCTCAGGCTTTTTCTTGGCTGGCCTTGCCTGGGCAAGGTTAGCGTTGTCTGGCTCCGGCTGCACAGATTCAGCCTGTTTTGGCTCTGCCTGTGAAGGCATGGCCTGGGTTGGAGTGGGGAGGGGAGTATCGTCCTGGGGTGAGGGTGGGGCTGGTTTTGCTCTATCCAGCTTTCTTCCCTTTAAGCCTGCGACAGTCTGGGTCATTACCGTCATGACGACCGAAACTGCCTTCTCAGCCTCCTCACTCGACCTCCCCAGGGCTGTTGCTACTGCTGAGACAACAGTAGTCAACAGGAGAGTCATATTGTCCTTGTCAAAGAGATGATCATCTGTTGGGGAGGTTTTTGTGGTGCTCTTAGAACCTTTTTTCTTAAGGGTCTTTTTCTTTGGCATTGTCGGAAACTCCTTTTTGTTGGAGACATCCGGTGTCGGCTGGGGGGCGGCTTCCTTCCTCTTAGGAGGTCGGGAGGCCTTTTCGCTTTTGTTCCTTCCCCAGACATGGGTGCCCGGTGGGGCAGGAACAAAGTCTAGTCGCTTTTGAGCAACCTCTTGTCGCCTGAGGGCCGCCTCTTTCCTGACAGATCAAACCAGGCTCCAGGCATGATGCTTCTTGGCACAGTTGGGACATTTGGCTGTTGTGTCCCTCCTATCCTCTTTGTATGCCTTGAGGCATACCTCTGTGTTGTGTGCCTTGCTACAGACACCACATTTACGCTTGGCTGTGCAGTTAGCCTGGTGGTGACCGTATTCCTGGCACTTGAAACACCGAAGTGGTTCTGGCACATACTTCGAAGGTTGTAGGTGCCCCAGTTACCCAGATCAAGGGTAGTGGTTAGGGCACCTTTCATGGTCACCAGGACTTGCCTGGTTGGAGTCCTCCCCTTCAACATTCGGGAAGCCTCCACGACCTGTGGATGTGATGTGATCAGCTCCACATCGTATGAGAGTGAAAAGCCAAGTAGCTCCATCTTGACTCTCTTTTCCTCGGGATTTAGTTGGGAAAGACTCACTTTCTTCCCATCGGCTAGTTCCTTCGTTTCCTGGAGAAAATTCAGGGTAGATCGACAGCCGGATTTTATGCTGCAACTCCAATGCCGTGACCAATTGGTAGGCATTGTCGAAGCCTTCGGGTTTAGCTGGCAATTTCAACTGGGGGAAACGTTTAGGGGGTCCAGATTCTCCATCAGAGTCTGATTCCAGCCTTGGACGTTTCGGCCCGCCCTTTCGGCTTAGGGGCTTGCTCGTGGGGGCCGTCTGAGAGCTCAGGGGCCTCCCTGGCTAGGCAGCTGGCCTAAAGGGGCCAGCACGAGAGTCAATTTGTGGTACAATTTGGTTGTACAATTGGGTTACATTGGATTCTGTTTTGTCCATCTTGGCAGCAGGCGTGACAGTGTCAACCTGTGCATGGGGGTTTTCTTTTGCCACCAGGAGGCACATATGGCTTTGTGGTGACTGCCGTGGTCTGGGCCTACGAGGTTCGTCAACTTTGGGTTCTGTCTGTGGGGGTGTTTGGTTTAATTTTTCCATGTAATGGTAAATGCCACCGAGTCCAACAAGGGGAAGCTGAGTGTTAGTGTCTAACAGGTACAGGGGTGATGAGAGGATATATACAGCCAATAGCCATTGTAATGGCGCTCACGGACCATTTTGAGTGCCAATGGCGGCATGACTGCTTGACCCTAACCTTGCAAGGGAGACCAGCCAATTGACCGTGACCGGGCCAAGATCAGGCCGCCTGTCTTGCTGGAATAGAGGACCACAGAGGCGTGTTGCTAACCGCAGGGCGTACTCATTCACGGCATCTCTCAACCTCCAGGACTCCCGTCTCCACAGTGCACAAGGCTGCCACGCACGGCAAACGCGTGGGTAGGTGTAAACCTCTTGGGGAGAGACCAGAGGGGATGCCCTGCCACCTACAAGACATCATTGTTTGGAACCCTTTTGCTCATCTCTCTGAAGCAGCCACCCAAAGGTTGCTTCACATCAGTGATGGAGGGAGCTCTTGCACTTTTTCCAGGAGGTTCCTTTGATCCCTCTGAAACAACCACCCAAAGGTTGTTTCAGTGCTCAGTAAGGGAAGAGAGGACCTGTACTTTTTCAAAGTGAATCCCTCTTCCCTCTGAGACAGCCACCCAAAGGCTGTTTCACCTCATTCAGGGAAGGGAGCTCTTGCACCTTTCAAGGAAGTTTCTTCAGCCTTCAGAAACAGCCACCCAAAGGCTGATTCACCACAGTGAGGGAGAGAAGCTAACTT
>NW_025918320.1:22500-30000 GCF_019202785.1 Penaeus chinensis
CCCACGCACACGCACGCACGCACGCACACTCTTGTTCTTTAGAATTCCTCACACTGCCTCAGCAGTTTTTCATATTTCCAAAACGTTTCGACTGATGGCGATTCAGGTATGTTTTGTTTTGCGCTGACTGTTAACCCATTCGCCCCTATGTTCTGTCCCCTGTAGTGTTTGGTGAATTTTGTTACATACAGATGGCTCCACATTGTGCACAGCCGGCAAAGAGTCTATCAGTAGGCCCTAGTTACCGACCCTGATTTTCCCATTCCTTGAATTGGCTGAAAAATGTGTTTTTCTTATTAATACCATTGCTATCGATACTGTTATTATTGTTATTGATGTTATGATTATTAAATTTCCATGAGAATATTTTAGACAATGAATTGATACAAAAGACAGGTGAGATAGGTTGTTCTGATTACTGGCTATTAGGTGATTAAGAGCTTGTAGAGCCATCTATGTTTAAATACAATAATTAAACGTGTATTAGAGTGGGCATGGCATGTATTCTTGCCACATGCGGCAAATGGTTAACTCACATCTGTTGACCTTTGGGCTCGTACTGTCATGGTTTAATCATTCAAAGGTGTACTCTTGTCTTGTATTATTCCATTGATTTTAACAGTGTAAAGTTCATTTCGAGCTCAACTTCACCTCAGGGATATTCACCAGACTATTACAACCCTTACACTCTTGTCCTGCATGCCTAAATGATCAGGCACTGATGTCCCTTTATGACTAGTCGGCCTTGTGGCCTCTACAAGAGAGTGGTGTGTCTTAAGGCGCATTTTTGACGAGAAACGCAAGGAAGCTATGGATCGCAACCCATGTACATACGAGACAGTAGAAGGCGAGGGTTATGTTGTGCAATTATATGAGCGAGTAGGTCTTTCCTTGAAGATGCATTATCTAGTTGAGGTTAGAGGCTGCTTTCAGAGCCAACTCTCATAGATATATACTTCAAGACCTCTATTATTCAATAGTCATTTAATAGCCAATTCTTTCGTGTAGGAAGCTTTTTGAATCATCAAAGGTAAATCTTTAAATAATTAAATCATGAAAGATATATCATTAAATGTTTAGGTCCAACCTAACATAAAAAATTTCATATTTTCCACAATAAATGAACTGTTATTCATTTTAAAGTTTTTCCATTTTTATCCTTCCATTGGTCCTTTAGATGATATATTAAAGTGATTCCTTTAAAAGAAAACACAAAAAGAAGCCATTATATTTATTAATTATTCAGTTGTTCTGATAAACACGAGATATCTTCCCCATTGTTGTATTGAAAGATTAATTCTTTGATCTGGCTATGGTATCCCTATAGTCATAACCCATAAAAGCATTAAAAGACCTTTAAAAAGGGTCTTTAAAAAATAGAACGAATAAGGGTTAAGTGAGCAGCACAGAGAATAAAGAAATGGGAACAGCACGGAGGATAGAAAATTAGAAGCCGGAGGTCACTGGGCATGCTGCTTACGCTTTTTTCTTTGTTGGATTTCTTGGCTATCGACCAGCAGCATGTGGACAAGGTTGTCAAGCCAAGGTATCCTATTCATAATATCAATCTAGATAAGGTCATAAAGTTTTGTCTTCTTTAGGAAAGTGATTAATTTATGAATTATATTATCTGATAAAAAAAAAAAAAAAATGATGTTAATGGTACGGTTTTAATTCTAAATGAATTTCTTAAGGCCTATCTGCTGTTGCTGTATTGATGATAGGTTATTAAGGGATAGGCTATTGTAAGGTTATATGTGCAAAAGGGGCACTAGAGGAAATCTCTGTATATCGAGTGAGGTGGGTTAGTCTTGTGGTGCACCAACACTACTTCCGTCGGCTGTCTCCCACTTTTCTATGGTTGTTTTGTGTTTGTTATTTATATTTGGGTTGGTCCACTCACTTTGCCAAAGGAAATTTATTTTTGATTTTATAACACCTGAGATCTGTACAGATTATATTAAGGTCCAGATAATCAGTTGACCCGGCTAATATGTCAGCCTGCTCATTGCCATGAATACCAGAGTTGCCTGGTACCCATATTAGCTTGACTCTTTTTTTGGCACTATATCGCCTACGATTGATATTACCCAGCAATTCATGTTTAGAGGTTTTTAATGATTTGATGACTTGAAGTGAACTTAATGAGTCGATAGTGCAAAATCTAAATATCAATAACAAAAAGTTCTGCAAGAAATATCGATGTATGATTTGGCAGTCGGAAGCATATATATATAATAGGAATATGATAAGGATTTCATGGACTTAGCCAGGTTTCCATGATGGAAAAATTGGGGGTTTCCCATGGCGCAATATTTGGCTGGACCAGGGTATTGATGATACCGACTTTCTCGACGTGCAGTTGCATGGACGAAGGCCTAATACCACCATTTCTGGCCGCGTCTGAGTGGGATGGGCAGTACTACTCTTGACACCACTTCAAAAAGCTCGATCCGAATGCTATTCAGGGCTCGAAGTTATATACGCAAACAAGCATTCTGCACAGCATCCAAACCTTTCAAAACTAAGTTCAATGTCGACTCATACACGATTGAGGATTAATAATCTACTATTCTACTTCAGTCCTTATAAGGGCATTATATATAATTAGCAAAAACTTTCTATGAGTTCCCCATTTATTTCCAGCAAGGCTCTATAATATTTATTCTTTAATTGATATCTTCATATATGAAAAATTTACCCCTATAATCTTTCTTGTGGAAAACTTTAAACCCCACCGTAGGCCCCAGTTATGAATTATATCCAGTGCCAATTGGATTCAATTTGCCGAGAATGCTGCATTACTGATGGAATCCAAAATGCGCAATCATCGGCATACATGTAATTTAGATGTAATTTATCGTACATAAAAATAATGTTGGTGACAAGACACTTTATCGTCTTAGACAAAAATGTCAGAATAAAAGTTTGACAGAAAGTTCTGTTAGCAATGAAATTTTGAATAAAAATGGCATTTCCACAAAATCTAAAAGTAAATGAATTTAATTTTACAAGATTTTTTTTTTCTTATTCATTTTATTAACAGTGGACCAAACCTGTGGTATCTGCCGGGAGTCCCTTCTACTTTGTATCATTGTTCTACGAGTCCTAACTCTTACTAGTTTGTAATTGCAAAAGTTCTCAATATTGATGTTATTTTTGAAAAGCCTCTAGGCCATATTTTGTTGACACAGCGCCCTGCGTTATTCCAACAACTTCGCACTTGATGGTCCTTGTGAAAGCAGCCCAGTCTGCTCTTTTTATGTTTGAGTGCTTGTCGTGTTACATGAATATTTAATACAAATAGGAAGGTGATTGCTTGCTAAAATTAATCCTGAAGAGCAAAGATGGACAATAAACTGAACATATAGACAGATACATGCTATTGACTTTTACTTAGCATGCAACAAATTCTAAAGTAGAATCAGCAGTTACTTCAATAAAAGGGAGGCGCATCCTTCTCTTCCTTGCTTCCCAAGGGCCTTTTGTGGGAAGTTTTGATGGCAGTACTTTCCATTGGCTGCACCCCATTGATAAGGAGACATCCAGTGGAAGATGATCTTTTCCTGTCAAGAGGAACAGACCAGAAGCAGGGATCGCCTGGGTAAGGTGAAGTTTGGGCTGTGATTTGGTATCATCCTCCTTATGATGTTTTTTCTCGGGTGATTCAGCAATTTTTGTTATTGTTTTATTCAATTAAATCTGATTCATCAAATCCTTTACAGTTTCCTTCAATTCAGGAATTTCCTTATCCTTTACCGCCATCTCTGGACTGATATTACCTGCATTGGAGTTACTACTTCGGTGTAGAAAGAATTGAGTTTGCTTGTTAAACCTTCAATTTTCCTCTTGGCTTCATGGTAACTAACTTCATGTTCCCTCTTGTATGCTAGTGTATCGGTTTCCTTCTTAAGACTGACATATTCAGTTGAGCCTCACCAATGTAGGCATATCATGAGATCGAGCGCATTTACCACAATTTAATATATCAATGTCTTTATAATTGCATCGTAATGAGGTCTGTCCATTTTTTTTTTTTTTTTGGGGGGGGGGGGGGGGGCATGTAAGGTCGTACTTCGGCAAGTTTATAATCAATATTGACCTATTCAGGGATTTTATTGAATGAAAAAGTAAAGAAACACAGTCCAGTTTTTGTTGCCACATTCCTGTCCTGTCATACATTTCACTTCTACCCTTTGGTCCGTCATATTCTTTAGGATTTTCCTATTTAATGATAAATGGAGGGATTGAATTTTAATTACAGAGCAAACATTCAGAAGCCTTGCATTCTCTGGAAAAATGTGAATTACTGGTTGTACATGTACATTATTTGTTTGGGCTATATATGTAGTCAGATTGTTCATAGGCGGATCCTCCCTCCTCCTTGAAGAGGGAGTCAGGCATACTGGGTGTCGGACCAGGTCCGAACCTAAGGCCAAAGCAGTGTTTTCGTTAAGCTTCCTCGCCCCTCTCCCTTTAGTGGAAGACTAATAGTGTTTTCCAACACCAGCTAAGGGATTGGAGTGCCTCCTTACTGCTGAACCTGCCTAATGCAAGGACGGTAATTCATCTCCAAGTGAATACGGGAGCTCTTAAGGATACTCCGGTAGGCTCAGGAAAGTTATGCTAAGATTAGAAGAATCATTGCAAGAGAAAAAGTTGTACCGAAATGATGCCCCAGACTTCTGGGCCTCATTATTGAGAGGTTGAAGCCTGCAAGGGCTACCCTTGGTAGAAGTGTTGCAGTGTCGACTACAAATACTGCGGCCTTGTGTTTCCTTTAGCAAATAAAGGCACTGATGATGCGTCATATTGTGTTCTGTATACACAAATAAATTAAAATTTGTTAGTTAATGCGGAAACAACATCCAGGGAGATGTGAGACCCCTGGATTCCAGGGTAACTTAGGTTGCACGTAACATGTTTTTTGCTGCTGCATTTTTATGGAGATGCCAGTAATACAAAAATCTCTGAGATGAGTGGTTGTACCTTCTCATTTTTCATATTTGTATTTTCTGGCTATCTGTTAGTGCCATGTGTTCAAAGATATTAAGCCAAAGGTTATGAAGTCAGTTGTTACAATCTTGATAAGGTCATAAAGTTTAGTCTCCCTTAGAAAAGTGATTACTTTATGTATTATTTTTTCATCATCTGATAAAAGATTCATTGGTGTGAATTTATGTTTTTCATTCAGAAGTAACTTTTTTAGGGTCTGTCTATTATTGTACTGATTGCATAGGCCATTGGATGGTGAAATGTGCAATGGGGACACTGGGGAGGAAATCTCTATTCTATGTATAATGTGAGGTGGGTTAGTCTTGTGGCATCGACTCTCAGGTGCGTCAGCACCATCTGTTTTTCGTGTAGGCTGTGTCCAACTATTTTTATTTTTATATTTTGGCTAGGTCGGTCCACCCACTTTGCCACAGATGTATTTTTGCTTTTGTAGAGACACAAAACATTGAGATCTGAGATGATATTTACCCAGCAATTCATTTTTAGTGTTTTCTAATGATTTAACATTGAGGCTTTCAATATTGTGGGTCATTGATAGTGCAATATCTAGAGCTTTATCAGTGTCAAAATGTTTGGCAAGGAAGATCGATCTGTGAACTTCAATTCACAGTTAGTTGACCATACACCTGCACCCACACGTCTTGGAGCCGTTTCAATATATATGAAAAAAGAAAGGTGTTTAATAAGAATCTCTAAACCTCTTGTACATCCACCTCCAGAAACCATTACCACCGTAAAGGGAGCCAACTTGCTGCAGTGGAGGGGGTAGTGGAGGGGGTGGGGTCAGGTCCCAATGACCTGGTGAGCTGGATCAGAGGGCTACCCATACTGGAGGGCTCACCAGTGAGGGATGAGACAAAATGGCTCCCTGGAGCACCAAGGCCAATGAGAGGGAATGGTGCACCCACCCCTCGTTCATTCCATCTTAGACCAGGGAGAACTCTCTCACTTGTGTTTTTCGTGTGTAGTGTCCTGTATTACTAGAAGAAAGAAGTCCTGTAGATTGAGTGATGTTGCATGCTGCACACTGCAGCTAGCAAAGAAATTCCGAGTCTGTCCAAAGGAAACCTGTGGAAAATAGTTCCACATGATTGATTGATTGATTACTTAAAATTATCTGCCGCGTCAACAGCTAAGGTCATTAGCGGCGAACACCTTGTTAGACTGAAATATTCAAATATTTAAAACGTTAAAACTCTATCAATAAATGTCATAAATAACAATAAATATCATATTAAAAGTCGAAGCATAAATATTGTGCTCTAAATGTCTAAAAACTATTGCATAAACATTATGCATAACAAAATTTTATTGAAAATATGTTTCCCTAAGGAAACTAATAAGACCTTCTATGTCACAGTCCTCCCCCAATACAATTTTCAGTGTATATGGGGGAGACAAATACCTTCCTCTTTGGTCTGAGAATGTTGCACATCTTTCCATTACATGTGCGACCGTTAATGGCTCTTGGCATTCCTCACAGCGTGCTTCACTTTTAGCCATCATCGGCCCATGAGTCAGTCTTGTGTGCCCGATTCTCAGCCTTGATATTGCAACTTCTACTTGTCGGTTGGGGTGGATGCTGGTCACCCAACTGCCAAGGTCATCTCTAATCTCTCGCAGTTTATTTCTAGAGGTATGCCTCCATTGTTCCCTCCATTTATTACGAAGACAACTCCTGATGCTAGGTTTCAAGTCGGTGTGTGGGAGAGGAAAACGAGCATCACAGGGCTGAGTTGCAGCTTCCTTGGCCTTCTTATCAGCTCGCTCATTCCCACTGATACCAACATGTGCTGGCACCCAACACAGAGTTGTCTTTTTACGTGCTGACATCACTGCAAGCCAAACTTGAACCTCCCTCACCACTGGATGTGACGAATTTAAGCTCTTGATTGCTTGCAGGGCACTACGAGAGTCACAATATATTATAACGGAATGGTTTGTAAGATCTCTAGTCATCTTGACTGCTGCAAGGATGGCATGTAACTCTGCAGTGAAAATCGAGGCTGATCGAGAAAGACTGCCAGATGCAGTCTTCCTTCTGCTCACTGCTGCAAAGCCCACACCATTTTCAGATTTGGAACCTTGCTTATATATTGCATCTGAATCTTGGTACTTAGAAGTGTGTTGAAGAAATATCTCTCTGACTTCTACTTCGAATCTCTCCCCTTTCCCGATTCCGACCAAATCGAGCTCGACTTGATTAGTCCAAGAGGGGACTTGGGAAGTACCAACAGCCAGAACCTTTGTGAGATTTAAATTAAGATCTTCCACAAGATTCCTCATTCTCTCACCATAGGATCGGCTATCCTCAAGGGGGTTGAAAACCAATCTGAATGTAGGAGATCCCGGAATCCTTTGTATTCTCGTGTAGTAAATCAGGTTCATGTAGTCCCGGTGTAATGAAAGAGGTGGGTCTCCACTCTCAGCATACAGGGACTCCACAGGTGAAGACCTGAAAGCCCCTATACAGATTCTCAGAGC
>NW_025918321.1:0-5969 GCF_019202785.1 Penaeus chinensis
ATTCCTCCTCTCCTATTTTTTCCCTCTCTCACCTCCTTCCTCATTCCCTCCTTTCCCAGTCTTCCCTTCCCCCTTCCCCTTCTCTTTTCCTTCTCATAACATACCCCTTCCTCCTCCCCTCTGTTCCCCTTTCCTTGTTTTTCCTCCTCTTCTCCCCCAAATTCTTCTTCTTCATCCATTCCCTCTTCACCCCCTTCCTTTCCCGTCTTTCTCTTTTTTCCCTTCCTACTCCCCTTTTCTTTCCCCGCTTCCTCCTCTCCACCTTTTCCTCTCTTCCCCCTTTCTTCCCTTTCGTCTCCTGCTCCGAATCTCGCCCACAGCTCCCGACGTCCCCCTTTTTTACGATGCTTTCCTTATCTAATCTCCCCGACCAACATTGCGTACTTTCGAGTCAATTAAGTGACGTTTTATTGAAAATGTAACAAAACGCCAAATGCAATCTGCAACAGCAACGGACGCCAGGGTTGAGGACGAAAGAGCTTGAGCTGCAGGGTTCACTTGGTGTACCCGGAGAGGGCGGGTTGGCGGAGAAGGGGTTGTCTGTCTGCGTGGGCTGAAAGAGGGTGGTTTTTACGTTTAGAGACCGTAGTGGTGGGTTTTCAGCAAGAGTTCGTGGAGGTGGGTTAATTTGACGGTGGGAAAGGATGGGCAGGCAGTCGATACGCGACAGAGCCTAGAGAAATGAGTTAATGGATAGTCCCCCACAGGTGTGCCTAAGCGAGTTGTGCCACTTATTCCAGAACCCAAAGACATTCAGCAGTGAGAGCAGTAGGTTTCAAGAGAAGTAGAGGGCGGCGGCGTGCAGAGAAGCGAGGGAAGTGTACTGCAGGTGTACTACTCCTTCCTCGTGGAGTAACGACCTGCTAAGAATCTCGAGCTATAAAATTCGATCAAGAAGTGGTTGATCTTTAATTTCTGTTGGCAATGTAAGGGTCGACACACCCTTTTGCAACACTGGCTGGGTTCCTTGGGTTGCTTTGGGTGACACTTTCATGTAGCGCGGAGTTGCAGTATCATGCAAAGCCACGTAGATGAATCGTCGCATAGCCATGCTGTGATGCAAATTGACATTCGTATCACGCGTGCGCGGCAGTTATTCTATTAAGCGTCGCAGCAGAAAAAATTTCATGCTAATTTAAGCTCCGTCGCATCTGAAAAGTCCTCACGTCACCACACCTGCACGCTAATATTGCCGTTTTATTAAGCAGATTTACGCTCGACATAGCAATCTCGAGAACGATCGCCCCTTTCGGAACGCCATTCCCGCGCCGGCGCCCCGCCTCCGCCTACTGCCGACCCGACGACCATTGCCCGTAACCCGGCAAGAGGGCATCAGCAGGTACCACTCGCTCTATTCACAAAAAAGGTAACGGGATTAAGAATAACCTCACGTTTGTTTAATTTAACATCAGTTTAACAATACTACAGCGATGTACACGGCGCATAGAGTACACCTGTACCTCTAACCTCTCCTGAACTAAACACGAGCACAAACGCTATCCGTTAAGGCAATAATACCTAAGCACCGCCAATAAACTCTGGCGTCTCTCTTCGCTATAATTGATTAGGATAATTACCCAAGGGCCTTAATGAAAGCAATTGAAAACCGTTTGAATCCTAAACAAAATGGGTGGATGTCGGCTGCGGGAACACTCAGCGCGCGCGACCTGATTCCGCCTCGATGCGTGTGAATGCTCCCGCTGATAACACTGCATGAATCCCATCTCGGGGCTTCCCCATTCTTTTCCCCTCTTTCTTACCCTACAATTTCACCCTCTTCTACCCAATCAAACCTTGTTCCCAATATCTTACATTACTTTTCCCTCTTTATTGCCTTAACTTTTCCCCTCTTTATTGCCATTACTTTTCCCCTCTTTATTACCCAAACCCTTTTCCTCATTCTATCTACCTTTCCCCTTTTTCTTACTTACTTTTCCCCTATACTTACCCTACATTCCCCTCTTTTCTACCAAACATTTCCCTCCTTTCTTTACGCTTACCTTCCCCCTCTTGCTTAACCTGACCTCCCCCCTCTCTTCTTTCCCTCCCATCCTCTCTCTCTTTTCCCATCTATCATCCCTCTCTTTCCCCCCTTCTCAAATCTGTCTTGTTCCCTTTCTCTTTCTCTCTGTTTTTTCCTTTCTTCTAAAACCTCAAATCCTTTCATCTTTCGCCATTCCCCCTCCACATTTTCCGCCCTTTGTCCTGTTTTCACTCTATATCCCTTTTTTATTTTCTCAGTTCATATTGTCTTTTTTATTTCTATTCCGATATACGCTTCTTCCTAACCTCACACTTTACCTTTCATTTCCTCAGTCTCCTCCTCTCCCTTTCCCACTTCGTCCCCTCTCCTTTTTCACCTCTTTGCCCTCCACTCTCATCCCATTTCCCTTTACCAATATTCTCCACTCAACTTAATAACTTTTTTATATCCTAAGCACCTTTTTCTATTTCCTTCTCCTCGGTCTCCCTTATTCCCCTTTCTCGCCCTTGTTCCATTCCTCATCTTATCTCCTTCTCCCTCCTACCCTTTTCTCTTATCCTATCCTCCCTTTTCCTCTGTAAAGGAAAGTTTATAAGATGACGGACATATAAGTAAAAGAAAAATCTGAAGGTTTATCTATGTCCCTTCTCTTTGTTTCACTCTACCTTCTCCTACCTCCCTTCTTCTCTCCTTTCACCTCTATCTTCCTCCCCTTTCCCTTCCATCTATAACACAACTAACACTCATCCTTTTGTCTTTCTCTACGCCCCATTTAACATCTTTCTCTCTCTCTCTATCTCGGTCAATCACTCAACTCCATCACTCGTATCCATCCCTCTCTCCCTCTCATCTCTCATCTCTCTCTCTCTCTCCTTCCTCTCTCTCTCTCTCTCTCCCCCTCTCCCTCTCCCTACCTCCTTCTTCATCTCCCTCCTTCTCCCTACTTCACCTTTCGTCCATTATTTACTCCCTCCTACACTCTCTCCAACTCCCTCTTTCTCCTATCTGCCTCCCTCATCTCTCCTCTCTCTCTCTCTTCTCTTCATCTCTCTCTCTCTCTCTCTCTCTCTCTCTCGTCTCTCCTCGCCGCTCTCATCATCTCCATCTCTCTCTCTCTCTCTCTCTCATACTCTTCATCTCCTCTCGTCTACATCTCCTCTCTCTCCTCTCTCTCTCAGACTCTCCTTTCTCTCTCTCTTCCTCTCTCTCTTTCTTCGCCACTCCCTCTCTCCTCTTCTCCTTTGCTCCCGTCTTTTACCGACCTAAACAACTCCCAGATTAAAAGCTATCATAAGTGCAGGTTCGACCAGAAAGACATTACGGGAATAACGTTTCGTACCGCGTGTGCGGCGGTCTGAGGGGGTGCATGCGGGTCGCTTTAGGAAGGGAGAGAGAGGAGGGTGAAAAGGAGATGGGAGGGGAGGGGGATGAAAGGGTGATGGGAGGAGTTGGAGTAAAAAAGGGGAGTATACGTGGGCGTATAGGCCGTGGAGAGTATTATATGTGCAGACTCTGTACGGAGAAAGTCAGTTCTCGATATTAACAGTTGAGTCGCGATTGCAGCTTAACAAAAGGAGTCGAAAAAGGTGCCCCTGATACAACGCTACTGGATATGTATTATTTTTTCGTTATTTCTTTTTCATTTTTTTTCGTCAGTTCCCCGAACCGCCTAAACCGTCAGGCTATGACTTCCCAAAGGTCATTTATTATAAATACTTTGAGTAAGACTTTAAGTGCTTTTATTCGCCTATCGAATTACATCTATAATTATTATATAATAAAACGTTCAGAAGAGCTTAAACATATCCGTCGATAATAATAACAGTAAATTTTATACTACTGCTCTTTGTGTTTACCTCGAGAGCACAATATTCACTATACAAGCTTTTTGCAAAATTTATTCATCTCGTCATCCTCGCATGTCATGGAAGCTGTCACGTTTTTTTTTTACTGTTTTTCAAGCTTAGAAGCAAGAATTCTGCAAAAGGCATCTACTACAAAGCGATTCGCCCGGCATGATAGTTGTAAACAAGACAAGCGGGCGACTTATTCGCGGCCTCAAGTTGAAAAGACTCAAAATCGAGAATCGACTTCCCATGCAATGCCCCCTTGAAGGAGTAGAAGGCTTGCCGGTTTGCGCTGTGCTGTCCTACACGAGATAAGCGATTGTATCGGACAGCCCGTGTGTTTTACAGAGATATGATTGATATATGTAATGTATGCATTTATGAATGTAAGATTGGACGTATTTCTAGATGTATATCATATGATTCATATGTGTATTATATATAATATATATATAATATATATAAATATATAATATATAATATATATAAATAGTATATTTTTGTGTGATCTATGTGAGTATGTGTGTGTTGTGTGTGTGTCCTATGTGTGTATGTGTGTGGTGTGTAAGCGTGTTTGTGTGTGTGTGGTGTGTGTTTGTATTATGCATGTGTGTGCGTGTGCGGTGGCGGAGTGCGTGTGCGTGTTGTAAAGCATTAATGCATATGCTTACGATACTTCACCCACCCCTCGTAACTACTACAGTTGGCATAAATCGTTACCATGCAGATACTGGCCGAGCAATGCCTGCTTACCATACAGGAGGTAAAGACAGCATCTTCCTCCTGGGATCCCGTTAATATTCAGGTATTGTCCCATGATCCATTAATTCAAAGTCTTATAGGGTGATGTCCACTAACACGGCAGAAAAAATACTAGAAAAAAAAATCGATGTTGTTAATTTTTTTTTCTTCTATAATGCAAGAAAAAAAACATGAGATGGAGAAAAAATATTTTCGTATATTTACTAAATGCCACTGGTCTCCCTTCAAAACAAGTTCTTTTATTTTCTTTCTTTTTAAAGAAGTAACCTAAACAACGCACGCGTTCTCGGGAACACTGCACTGTTACTCTAAGTCACGGATCATTATCCTTGCCAATAAAAGACCCAATGGCACAGTTTCTACTGCCATCCAGTCCGGTCCGCACTCTGTCTCTCCCTCTTTCTTTGTGACCTAACGCTCTATATCTGTGTCTCTTTCTCAGTTTTCTTTTTTTTTTCTTTTTTTCGTTTTTTTTTTCTCTTTATTTTTTTTAGTTCCGTTACTTTCGTTTCTCCCTTTTATCAGTTCTTTGGTATTTGCTAATTCTTGATTTTTTTTTTCTCTCTCATCCGCGCTCACTCTCCTCTCTCTCAGTCTCTCTCCTCTCGTCTCATCTCTCATCTCTCTCTCTCTCTCTCTCCTCCCTCTCTCCCTCTTCCTCTCTCTCTCTCCACTCCGTTCCAATCGCAACTCTCATCCCACTTCCGTTCCTCCCTCATCCTCTTTATACACCCCAATTTCTCCCTTCCTCCTCTTTCCATCTCTCTCTGCTCGCTGCCATCCCTTCTCCCTCTTTCTGACTCCTCTTTTAACCCGTCTTTTCGTCTCCTCTTTCTCTCTCTCCTCCATCATACTCTCGTAGTCCCTGACCTTTGTCTCCTTCCCTCCTTCTCCCTCCCTCCCTCTCTATCTCTGCTCACCTTCATTCACCCCCCTTACCCCCCTTCCCCATCACCTTCCCCCCCCCTACTCCTTTCTTTTCTCCCTCTCCTTTCTCTTCTCCCCTCCCACCCCCGCTCCCGTCCTTCCCTCCCCCCCGCTCTCTCCCTCCGAAGTCGAGAGCACTATTACAACCGTTTTGAACTCCGGACTATAGCTTCGATCCGAAACGCCGTCGTTTATTCGCTACAGTCGTGCCCTTAGCTTCGGCGTCCCGCTGCTTCGAAACGCTCGGAATTTTTCTTTCGGTGAAGCTTCCGAGAATTATGGTCGCGGTTTTTTTGGCTTTCGCTTCGCTTTTGTTTTGAGATTTTTTGGGATGTATATACATATATGTTTGTGTGTGTGTGTGTTGGGTGGTGTGTGTTCGTGGTGTGTGTGTGTGTGAGTGTGTGTGTGTGTGTGTGTGTGTGTGTGTGTGTGTGTGTGGTGTGTGT
>NW_025918322.1:0-6325 GCF_019202785.1 Penaeus chinensis
TCTCCTGCTTTTTTCAAATGGGGGGAGGACCATTGGAGGTGAGGAACAAGGTTGTAAAATTCTTTTTACTTTTTTTTTTCTATTGTATCTGTTATGTCTTTTCTCAATTTTATCTCTGATTATTTTCCTTTAGTTCACAGTCTATTTTCCTGTTTGTGTGTATATTATTTTACAGTGGTCTGTATTGCGCTTTATCTCTACACACTTCTTATCATAGGCTTTATACTTATCTGTATTCTTTTATGTTTAAGTATTTCTTTTTTATATGCATTTTTTATGGGGGAGGCAGATTCATTCTGTTTATTCCTTTCTAAGTGTTTTTTTATATTAACTTTTATTTATTGTTTATTGCTATTTTTGAATATCTTAGAGGGGTCTGGGGACTTCTGCTCTGAACTAGTGGTCAGTATAGTTTCCTTTTATCCAGGCTATCATGGGGTGTGAAGTCAAGACCTTCTTTTCCCATGGGGTTTCTTTAGAATTTTCTACTACCCACTCCCATATTTCTTTTAAGAGTGGTTTAGGACTCTTTCTATAGGATGGGGAGTATAGCGATGGGGAAGGAATATGCGGATTTTGTTCTGCGCTTAATTTTTTTTAGAGGGTTTCCTGTTGACCTCTCTATATTCTATTTAAGCAGATCAGTGTTCTTTTACAATAAACCTCTTTTTGTGAAGAAGTTAACTATGTCTTTTAACAGCTTCCTCTAGCTTATGATGGCTCACTTACTATTACTAACTGATTCTTAGTGCCTGAGAGCTAGGGTAAGGATCTCTTGAGGCTTGGAGGATGGACCATGATTGAAAGTAGCAGATAATGGTGTGTGTTTGATGGTTTATGGTACCGAGGTTTTGCACTTTACCTTCTGCATCCAGATCCACATAGTGTCTAGGAGGGCAATTCCTTTTTATTATATTCCACTGTAAATTTAGGGTCTGGGTGTATCTTATTGAGTTCTTGGTGGTATTCCAGAGTTCTGCCTCTATGCAGTAAAAATTCTTAAGATATCGTCAATATATCTATAGAAATTTTTCTGGCTGTTTTTCTAGTTTTTGTCTTTTTCTTCTATGCTAGCATGTACTAAGATTTCAGCTTTGCTACTGAGACTGAAGCTCCAATGCTGATTCCTTTTGCCTTGGTTATAGAAGTGGTTATTGAACCTTAGTAGTTTGCCTTGTAAACATGATCTATTCCTTCTTTTATCAAATAGGGAGTAGGGGCTATTATATATATTCTGCTTTTAGTCTCTCCTTGACAAATGCAAAATTCCTTTCATAGAATATGGCACAATCCAGGATGCTTCCTCCGTGGGATGGAGGCGGTCAGTGCACTTATATCAAAAGAGAAGATAATAGAGCTGTAGGAAATTTCGGTAGTGTGGTTATTTTCTTTAGAAAGGCTGTGGTATCTATGCAATCTCTCAGGTAAAAGATCCAGCAAAGGAGTGAGATTTGTTGTTAGCAGATCTGTCTACTGGTCTTGTAGGGGCATTACATCCACTTAACACTGCGTTGCCTGGCCATAAGCTGTATCTGGGGTCTTTTTTCTTATGGGTTTTGGGTAGTATATTTCGTGTGGGATTATAGGTTCGTGTTCTAGTAATGCGTCTCTTTGACTGCCAGAAAACTATCTTCTGTTTTCTCCATTTTTCCCTGAAGCAATCTAATTGAAAAAAACGGTTACTAGGATCTTGCTTTCTGTTTTAACGGTTTGTAGGCTACATCTGGATCATCCATAAGGGGATGTATGTTTCTGTATCTGAGAGATGTGCTTCGCCCATTGCTTTATAGTGTTCTTTCTCAGATCCACTAAAGCTCCATCTTTGTCTGCTTTTTTTAATGACTATGTGGGTTGTGAGACAATCATTAAGAGCTTTCTTTCTTGTTAGTCATGTGTGAATGGCAGCCTTTTAAAATCTTTTTCTCTTACATCCATGGTTTCACAATGAAACCATTGTTTCTAAACTGGAAGTTTGTTTGGAGTTATGCTCACTCTCTGTTTCATTGGGACGTTGTTTTTGGGCTTGTTTCTCTTCTTTTTATTGAGAGACTCTCCATTGTCTGCCCTGGTAAGTGGGAATCTGCAAATCTTTTGTTTATTTGCTCTTTTAATCTATTCATTGATTCCCCTAGGTTTTCAGGAGGGCTTTTTTTGGGAGAGGCCCAGGCCACGAAGGATCTTCCCTTACTGAGTACTGAGAGCTGGTTCCTGGTCATGGCACATTTCAGATACAATTCATTCATCCCCCATCTTGCCGTACTCGCCTATCTTAGCCACTGCCTTGCCTCTGCTTGCTCTTTGAGCCTGGTAGTAGTTTTCCCCCTCTTTGAGGAAATCCTTCCCCTGTCCTCTGAGGTGGCTCCCATGGCTGTGGAATGGCTTACCCTAGTGTGGGTTTTGGTTTGTTATCTTTGGTGCGTGTGGCTCTCTGTGGTGTTATTACACTTACTTGCCTCCATTCTTGTGGGGCTTTCCTCCATTCTTGTGGGGCTTTCCGCCACATTTGTGGGGCTTTTCCTCCATAATTGTGGGTGGCTTTGTTTTTGACTTGCCCATCTTTTCTGGGTGGGGCTTGGTGTTGCTCTTTGCCCTTTGGGGTTAGGCCTCTGTATGGGGTTAGTGGGTTTTCCCTCATTTTGGGTGGGTCCTCGGTTTAGGAGGGGCTGCCTCGTATTTCTTTGGGGAGCTTTCCCACCTTATGAGGCTACTTCCTGGTTCTGTGTATTGCCTTTTTGTCCCTTTTCTTTCCAGTTTCTTTCCGTTTTTTTTGGTGTGTTTTTTGTGCTTTGTCCGCTTTACTTCCTCTGTTTTTCCTTTTGGCATATTTTTTTCAGAGACATCCATGTTTCTGGTTTCTCTCTGTCCTTTTTCTTTTGATTTTGGTGTTTTCCTTTTTCTTCCACATTTAGGAATTTCTTCCTGGACACCTTGCTCTGTCCTTTTCTGTAACTCTTTGGGTTATTTTTGTATCTCAGTGATCTTTTCATTCAGGTTGAAATTACTTTTCCAGCTGGCCTATTGCTCTACTACTTTTGCCCAAGAGCATGTTACATCTTCTTTCCCATTCTTTAAGGCCCTGAGGGGCAAGGTGGGAAGAATGGAGTAGGTAAGGAATAGTTCCCAGTGTGCCAGGGCTCATTATGGAGTTGTTATTTGGAGAGGGATTTGTGTGTTTACTTCCTCTCCCTCCTTGGGTACGTCTATATCTGTGGCTCTTCTCTCCCGGGGCCTCATGTATACCCTTCTTTTTTGACTACTAAAAGGTGGAGGTGGGAGGGCCATTTCGTGATATAGCTCATTTTCTATCATATCTTCATTATCTATTGCTTATCTATTTCATTTCTATACATTTTTTGTTTCAGCCACATAGTTATGCTCAAAACCTCCTGTATTGGCTTTCGAGTAGGGGTTCGGTACTTCAGGATGAGAATTATGCCTATCTCTCTCTTACATTTCAAGTACCATGTCCATCTTTTCCTCTCTCTGTCATTTCCTACCATGTTTGTTTGGTCATTCATTACTAGGATGAGGGGGGTCCCTTCTTGAATAGTTGAACTTGCTATGGGGGTTGCAGCTTATCAATTTTCTTACTTTAGCGGCAAGTTTTACCCTCTAGTGTGAGCATCCATGCAGATCCTTCTATGTGAGTGAAGGGTAAGGTTTTTTTTTTCAAACCTGTTTTTTTCTCTTAGATTCTCCTCCTCACTTCAACTGTGTTGGCCTGATGTGCTGCTGCCATGAGCATTGCCAACTTCTTGCTGACCCTTGCAAGATTAATTCTCCCATTTCCTATTACCCATTTAGGTGGTAGGTCCCTCATTTTTTATCAATGTTTCTTACCAGGAGGTCAAATCTGTCCGTAAGGTCCTTTTAATTCACATCTATCTAGGTATTTTTGGATGCTTTTTGTACAGATTTCTTCATTATATAAGTTTAGGTCATTTTTTTTCACTTCTGATTGTTCCTCATGATTGACAAAGGAGGGTGTCTCAAAGTTAGGATTTCATCCATGAATTTGGGTCCTTCTGGGAAGCCTAGCTTGTACTTCCCCCCCCAGGAGTAGGGTGCATGGGGTGAAGCCTGAATTGCGGGCTTGTGTTAGCCCATGCTAGAGGGTTGATTCCATCCTCCTCTAGGCTAGTGGGTTATTTAGTAATGGTGGGTTTCCTTGCTATTGCCTAATGCTTGTTGGAAGACAGTCTAGACTGCTTCCCAGGGTGACACCATATCATCATTATGGCCTTCTTCTATTGTTCCTTTACTGATTTATTATCATTTTTTGTGTTTGCTCTAGTCATCGGCCATTATTGTTACTTTTTGAATTTGTCGTTTTCACTTTTATATGTTTTTTGTCTTTCTTTTTCAGATTTAAATAACAATGCATCTGTCATCCTTAGTTCTCCTGTATAATTCCTTATATACAATTTACAAACTTATTCAAAAAACGTCTGTAGAAGCCTTCCAACAGTCAAGAAAATATCCAGTGCCAAAAAACTGAAAACTGCTATAAATTCCAAGGGGGAGAGAGAGTGTGCTGTCCTCAAGAGGCTAACAGGAATTTCTCCGAGGACATTTTTCTACCCACTGGATCTTCCAGCAGAAGGTTCAAAGGCACCTGAAAATAAGAAAAAAGGGGGTCATTAAGATATCCTTAAACTGTATAACTTGCTTTAAAAAAACCAAGTGGCAACTGTTACTTTTTTTCCTGAAGATAATCCTTAAACAGGACTGATCATGTGCAACTGTCTTGCTGGGCGGGCAAGACAAGGTGCATAGGTATCTGTGTATAAAGAAAACATAATACCCTAACAGGACTGGGCATTGCAATACTGGTAATATGTCTTGCTGGGGCGGGCAAGGACAATATAGTTTTCAAAAAATAACAGTCTGGTTGGTCAGGCAAGACTGCTATCAAGTCCTTATAAGGACTTATCATGTGCAAAGAATCAGGAGCTTTTATTTGGTAAAATGGATGTCTTGTCTGGGCGGGTCAAAGACAAGTAATAAATCGAATTTCAAATTAGTCCTTACAAGGACTGGTCATGTGCAAATTCAGAGCTTTTGTTTGGTACAATAATGTCTTGCTTGGCGGGCAAAGACAATACAATAAGTTAATATAAGGGATGGAGGAGAGAAACAACCATGTAAATCCTTAAAATTAACAGTTAACTCAAAGCACTAGCGCTTTCAGCCAGAGGCTTCATCAGGTGCTGTGTGAGAAGTTAACTGAAGTCTTTATTCCACAGGGTACAATATATACAGGGGAAAGAAGACTCCAAAGGAGTCACACGGTAAAGGTGACCGACTTCCGAGGTCCTTCCGGTCGCGGCGGGGCTGGGGAGGGGGGGGGGGCACCTGGGGAAGGGCTCCCACTTCCTGTCTCTTGCCTGCCTCCTTGGAACTTCCTCTCGTCGGTGTGTGGTGACTATGCAAAAAAGAAAGTAGAAGTCTCCTATCCTCTTCCATGACGTAAGAAAAACGTAAAGTGGGATCTGGCAGGAACCTTCGAAGGCTACTAATGTCAGGAGGTGGTGGTTGTGGGATTCTTACTTGGAGTATCCTGTCTCAACTTTCAACTGCCTGAATCCTGGAAGAAATTAAAAGTTTATAAAAAGTTTTCTAGTAGAAGGTGGAAGGGGGACTAAAGTCGCAGGACAGAGGACTTGGATGGGAACTTACTTCTTACCATCATAGAAAAAGCGCGAGGTTACCGAATGCCCAAAGAAAACTTTAAGGCAGTGGTAACTAAACAAACTGAAGACTACTTAGACCTTTTATGCCGATCATTAACAAACTGAAAGGTCTAGCCTGCTGTGTTTGTCAGTATCTATTATGTCCGAACAACATAAACTTTTGAAAAGAAAAAAATAATAGAACATCATAGGCTTCCTCTTTGAAGGGTTTATGGGTGTCCTAACTGTAAAAACAATCGAACTATAATCGGTACGACTTTATACGGTAGGACCCATGGCTGTAAATCCTATCCAGAGCTTATGGACTGTTTTTTCTATTCTTAGCGAGATTTTTAAAACCATTAACCTCCTAGTTTAAAAAAATAAAAATAAAGTCCTTAGGCTTAGAACGACCTAGATATCAATATTTATTTTTGAAAAATCTACATACGATTTCTGCGCTCTGGGGGCGGGCGGGTGGCCATGTTCTTTCCCCAGTTCCCTTTGTGTCCTCTGTCTAGCGTCACCTAAGTTCATCCTCCTCTCATACTTACTTCTGGTACTTTTACTTCCTATTTACTTTATCTATTTACCAATAGTTGTAGCGTAAAACTCTTTTTTCTTTCAAATAAACTAATAATTGGTCTTTCCCC
>NW_025918323.1:0-2500 GCF_019202785.1 Penaeus chinensis
TTCTTTTAAAAATCCTTTTTTTTTTTAAAGTATTTTTTTTTTTAAACTTTTTTTGTTTTTTTTTCTTTTTTTGGAATTTCCCTTTTTTTTTTTTAATTTTTTATTTTTCCATTTTCCTTTTTGGGAAGAGAAAGAAAGATTTTTTAAAATTATCTTTTTGTTTTTTTATGTATTATTCTGTTGATATTCGTTTGTTTGTTTTCCCTTTCCATTCTCTTTTATCTCCCTCTCTGATTCTCTTCTTTCTTCCGTCTTTTTCTTATTCTTCCTCCGCCTCTTCCGTCTTTTTCTTTCTCTTCTCTTTATATTCTAATTTATCCTCTCCCTCCTCTTCCTTTTCTTTTATTTTTTTATCCTTTTGACCTTCTTCATTCTCCTCCTTCTCCTTTTCTTCATGTTCTTCTCTTTCTCCTCTCTTTTCTATTCTTTCTCTTATACATTCGTCACACTTCCTTCGGTCTATTATTTCAGTTTCTTCGTCTTCAACTTCTCTTTGTTATTCTCTTCCTCCTCCTCCTTCTTCTTCCTCATCTCCTTCCTCTGTTTTCCTCCTATTATCTTCCTCTTCCTCTCGCTTTCCCATATCCCGTCATGCTCCTGCATATTATGGTTCACGGACACGCAATCTCCCCTCGTCCCCTCCCCTCTTTCCCCTCCCTTTTCCCTCTTTCTTCTCTCTCTCTCACCCTCTTCTTTTCCCCTTTTTCTCCCCTCTTGCTTTCTCCCCTCTCCCCTCCTTTCCCCTCCTTTCCCCTCCTTTTCCCTTCTTTTGCTCCTCTCTCTTCCCTACGTCCCTTCCTCCCTTGTTTTCCCTTTATTTCCCCTCCCTTTCCCTTCCCTTACCCCTCCCTCTTCCCTCCTTCTTCCCCCCTCCCCCTCCATTTCCCTCCCATTACCCTCTTACATGTTCTCTTTAATTCCACGTGCCTATTTCCCATACACAAACACCCTCTTCTCCCCTCTCCTAATAGATGGAGGGGGAGATAGAGTACCCTTCCCCCCCTCCTCCTCTTGGCTCCTTCTCATCTCCTGTTCTTCTCTTTCTCCTCTCGTTTCTATTCTTTCTCTTATCTATTCGTCGCACTTCCTTTGGTCTATTACTTCAGTTTCTTCCTCTTTTCCTTCCCTTTCCCCTCTTCTTTTATCATCTTTGTCTCTCTCTCTCTCTTTCCCCTCAATTTCCTTTTTCCTCCCCCTCTCCCCCTCCTCTCCAATTCCGCACTTTTATCATCTCTCTTTCGTTCCACCACCAACGTCCCATAGCCTCTCCTTCCCCTCCCTTTCCCCTCTCCTTTTATTATCTCTCTCTCTCTCTCTCTCTCTCTCTCTCTCTCTCTCTCTCTCTCTCTCTCTCTCTCTCTCTCTCTCTCTCTCTCTCTCTCTCTCTCCCCCCCCCCCTCTCTCTCTCTCTTCTTTTCCCCTCATCCCACTTTTCAATATACTCCCCTCCCCCCCTCTCCCCTCTTCACCTCAAAATTCCATTATATAAACGTTATCCAAACGCTTATCGGGTGTGAGGTGAGAGATTACATATTCATGATGTATTTTTCGGGTTCTTTAGGCAGCCCCCCTCTCTCTCCCTCCCCCCTCTCTCTCCCTCCCCCCCTCTCTCTCCCTCCCCTTCTCTCTTCCTCCCTCCCTTTCCCTCGCAGTCCTCTCTGTCTTTCTCTTTCTCTCTCTTCGTCTCCCTCTTCCTCCCTTTCCCTCTCTCTCCTCTCCGTTTCTCTCTCTCTTTCCGTGTCTCTCTCCTTCCCTTTCTCTCTCTCTCCCCTCCGTCTCTCTCTCTCTTTCCGTCTCTCTCTCCCTCCTTTTTGTTTCTCTCTCCTCTCCGTCTCTTTCCCTCCTTCCCTTCTCTCTCTCTCTCTCTCTCTCTCTCTCTCTCTCTCTCCCTCCCTCCCTCTTTCCTTCTCCTCTCCGTCCCTTCATATAATACATTTCTGTATTTTCCTCTTTATATTTTTTCCTGTTTTGTTTATTTTTCTTTCTTTCTTTCTGTTTCTCTGCTTCTTTCTTTTTTTCTATTTTCCCGTTTCTTTCTTATTCGTATTTTCTTTTCTTTTTTCCAGCATGATCACTAACATTTACAAATTTCCTATTTTTCTTTACCTTTCCTTCTTCCATTTTTCGTTTTGTTCCTCTTCTTTCCCTTTCTTTATTCCCTATTTCCATCTCCCTTAATCATCATCCTTCCTCTTTTCTCATTCTTCTTATTCATTTCCTTTTTTTCTTCATTCCCTCTCTTCTCCTTCCTCCTTCTTCTCCCTTCGAAAGATTAATGTATTATAATGGTAACAACAACAGCAACAATAGTAATAATAACAATAATAATGATAATGATAATATTAGTAATAATAGTAATAGTAATAGTAGTAGTAATAATAATAATAATAATAATCATAATAATTAAAAAAAAATAATGATAACAACAACAACAACAACAATAATAATAATAATAATAATAATAATAATAATGATAATAATAATATTGATAATAATAATA
>NW_025918324.1:0-7718 GCF_019202785.1 Penaeus chinensis
GAGTAATATAAATAAAAATAAATGAAATATATATATAAAAAATATATCTATATAAATATATACTAAGAATAATGAATATATAATCACACATATAAGAATAGCTACCTTTCTGGATATTAGAGAGAGGAATCAGCAGCTCTGAACCGCAACGTTGGACTTGGTAGCAGCGAAGCGCTAAATTGTGACCACGGAATCGACCACATGCCGTTAGCATTTGGATGATAGTACCATAACTTGTAGAGTATTTCGGAGTGCCGAGTTCTGTGGTGCTGATAATAGAAAGTTCAACTTCAAAACTCCGTCGTCGTTTCTAAAGACCACACAAAGGTGATTGATGAGGACAGATTGTGGGAGGGGTGGGGGGGGGGTCCCGGGGATTGCTGAGGATTCTGCAGCACTCAGAGACCTGGCGACACTGTGCAGCAATGGACACTTTCAAGCATGGAACACTCGATGCATCTAAAGAATCCATTTGCGAAAGAACCAAGAGCAAGACAGAAATCCCACTTGCAGGAGACACTGGAAGCCACAGATCTTGTCATGTAGCTCCTAAGACAGGGGTCGTGGACTTACCTCGTTCCGGTGCGCGAGACTAGGTCACAGATGAGAATGAAGAAAGGAAAGCCTACCCATAACCATGAGAAAAATTGGAACCATACATACCACACAACACACAAACGCACACACACACACACACACACACCCCACACACACACACACACACACACACACACACACGAATATAATATATAAAAAAAATATATCTACACAATACATATAAATATATATAATATAATACTATATACATAAATAAATATATATATATATAAATATATATATATATAATATAATATATATATAAGCGAGTGATTGTGAGTGGTGTCTCTAATGTATGTATATAAATACTATAAATATATATAAATATATATATATATAAATATATATAAATATATATATACACACACACACACACACCCACACTACACACACACACCACACACACACACACACACACATATAGATACATATATATAATATATAAAATAAAAAAATATATAAATATACACAGAATACATAAATATAATATATATATATATATAATACATACATATATATATATAATATACATATATATATATAAATATAATTATGCGTGTGTTTTGTGTGTGTGTCTCAAAGGTGAATGTATATATATACTTATATAAATATATATAATAATAGATTATATCTATAAAAATATACACCACACACACACACACACACACACACACACACACACACTACACCCACACACACACACAACACACATGATTTATAAATATATAATATATATATATAAATATTATATATATGTATATATAGACACATACACACACATATATGTATAATTAAAATGTAAATTTTACAACACACACACACACACACCCCACACACAAAAACACACACACATAGAATATTATATAATATAATATATATAATATAAATATAAATTATATAATATATATATATATATATGTATATATATACACAAACCACACATATATGTATATATAAATGATATTATAACCAACACACACACACAACACACACACACACACACACATCACACACACACACACATATATATATATATCTATATACAATATATATATATATATAAATAATATGAATGTCACACACACATACATATTTCATAAAATTTACATGACATATATATGTAGTTATATATACAGATATCATTTTATAAGTTATAGTAATATAGATATAGAAATTGATAATATATGTATATAAATAGGTTATAAAATACTTTTAAAAATGTATTTTTTATGCATGCTAAATGTGTATGTGTAATGGTTTAATGCTGTGTGTGTGTGAATGTGTGTGTGTGTGTGTGTGTGATGTGTGTGTGAGTGTTGTGTGGTGTGTGTGCAAATAATCATCCTCAGCCTGAATCAATCCATCAGGACGTAGGCCTCTCCCAATCCTTAATCCAAATTTGTGCTGTCCACCTTGCTAATTTTTTTTCCCGTCTATAGATCCCTAAATTTCATCATTTCGTCTCGCAAACTTGTACAATGGACTGGCCTGCCTCTTAATGCTATCTATAGCCCAGCTTGTTAAGTTCTTTGTCCATCTGTCTCCTGTCCTCCGACTTTATCCCAAGTATGTCTACCACTTATGTCTGTTCCCTGATCCACGGCGCCTCATCCGATCTCTCAGGCAATTACAGCAAAAACCTGTCCATCCCTCTCTGGCCGATTATTTTTGATCCATAGGTCATAACTGGAGGACGCATAGGTTAAAGACCTTTCTTTTTATATAATGGCAAGAGCCTCTAGTAATGCTGCTGTGTCTGCCGATGGTCTCCAGCCTAACATGATGCGTTGCTTAATTTTCCCCCCCCCCCTCTTTGCTAGATGTGTTTGTCCCTGTACGATTTGCCTAATGTATATATATACTTGTCCACTATCACTATCATTTAGCCTTGAACATGTATCAGTTACGAACTGAGCCTTACTGTTGACCTGAACTTAATATTTATTTCTTGTTCATCCCAAGTCCGACTTTCAGATTTTCTCTATTGTTTGCATTTCATTTGCAGATTTCAAATGAAGAGAACAATAACATCTGAAATCTGAGGTTAATTAAGGATGTTCGTCTCCTATTTTGTTTACCCTTTCGTTTCCATTTTAGCTTCTTGAATATTCGCTTAAGGCAAGCTTTAAACAGCTTTTGTGAAGATAGTATTGACCCTGTCTAACACCTTTTTTAATTGGTATTTATCGGTTGTCGTGTGAGCATGATGCTGCTGCCCATCTTCGTATATATATCTTCCAATATTTTAACAATAACCTCCTTTACTTCCAATCTTCGAATAGCTTCTAGTACTGCTTGGTATTCGTACAAGTCAAATGCCTTCATACACAGGGGTTTCCTATCTTGTTTATTTTTTCTCTTGGTTCTCTTGGGTGAGCGCGTGGATGTGGTCTGTTTGTTTGAGAATCCACTGCGGAAGCCTGCCTGTCCTCCAAGGCTAGTTATAATCCAACTGTCAAGGAAGATGTGATATGTGATGACTTTTGTGAACAGTTTTGTATGTAACTAAAGGATGCTTATGGGTCGGTAGTTTTTTAATCCTTTCTAATTCTCTTTTTAGGCACCTGAAATAATTGTTAGCATTTCTAGGCTATTTCGGCGTTTTCTGTTCAGAAGGCATTTGCTAAGCATATTGTTAAAAGATTGGCTAGTTCCAATTTCTCCTGCATCTATATTAAGGTTATACTAATTCCGTCTTACCTATGTTTTCCTCTCTTCATCCTTGAGCGCTCTTTTTATTTCTTCTGTTGTGATGTTAGGTACGAGTGCTTCTAATTACAGCATTTGCTTATATCTGTGGCTGTTCATTGGAGTTGTATAGATCTCTATAAAATCTAGTATATGTCACTTCTCGCGTCGGTTTTCCTTTTTGAATATATTTGATTTCTCCTTATTACATTTCATTTTAGCTGTTTTCATCCGGGTACCTGAGATCACTGTTTCTTTTATTAATTGGGTATTGAATTTCCGTTACATCTTGTCTCTTCTTCTATTCATATTCTTTGTATTCAGGTAATCTATGTTATCATGTTTGACGATACTTTCATGACCCTAACATTTGTTGCATAAACTGTTTTGTATTCTACCTTGTGTATATATATATATATGATATAATATATATATAAAAATATATATATATATATATATATATATATATATATATACAGAGAGAGAGAAGAGAAAGAGAGAGAGAGAGAGAGAGAGAGAGAGAGAGAGAAAAAAAAGAGAGAAAGAAAGAGAGAAAGAGAGAGAGATAGTAGAAAGATAGATATAGCTATTTACATACATATTCCATATATACATTAAATATATATACAAATAGATATATATATATAATAAATTTATATATATACAATGTATATAATAATATAAAAATTTAAAAAATTAAGCACATGTATCAAATATAAATATATATATATATAAATATATAATATATATATATATATAATAATATAATAGGGGTGTGGGTGTGTGTGTCAGTGCGTGTGTATAGTATATATACTATTATTATATAATATATAATAGATATATAAAAAATAACATATATAGATATACATTAAATGTATATATATTGTGTGGGTGTGCGTGTGTGTACGTGCATATATGAATAATTATGTTTTGTACGCGCGTGCGCGCGCCGCACACACACACACACTCCACACATACACACACACATATATTGTTTTCCCTTGCCTTTGAAGTAATTACCATAACAGCCTGGAGTAAACCGTATCAACATCCAGCCGAATTGAAAGGCATTCCCATACACTATCATAATGGATCTCAGTAAGGAGACATATGCTGGCTTGACGCAACAGAATATTTTAATTCTTTATTTTGATAACTTTCGGATACATGAAGCAGTAAGCATCGGACGTTTTTTGTTTTCGTTCTTTTAACAGTGCGATGAAAAAGATCTTCCAAACTTTTATGATTTTTAAAAATAGGATTGTCATCTGCTTGTTATATTCTTGTTTTATCTTGTTTTTTTATTTAAAAGTCCTTTTTCCATCTCTTTTTTAGAGCCAAAGTATTTTGTATTTTTATTCTTCTCCTCTCAAATATGTATCTGTAGATTGATAGCGATGCAGTGTGTACACCATATTCCTATTGTACATATCTACAACTTTTTATGTGTGTGTGTTCCATATATATATAATATATATATATATAATATAAATATATAGATAATACACATATATATTATACATACAAAAATAAATATAATTAAATAAATTAATAAATATATATTATAAATATTATATAATCATAGCATGTATAAAATTTACATATAAATGCATACATACACTAATTAAAATAATAATAAACACGAATCAAAAACTAGAATATAAAATGCATAAAAAATTTATGGTAAAAAAAGTATAAAAAAAAAAAAATAGTTAATAAGTATCTGAAAGAAATATAAGATAACATAAACATATATATAATACATATATGCATCTACATATAGATATTATATAAAATATATATATATAAAATATATATAATATATATATATGATATATGTTTTAAAAAATACAAATATATAATTAATAATTATTATATACTTTATAAGATATATATATATATATATATATAATATATATATATTAGACATAATACACAAAAACAGAAACGTGTACCCAAAATGAAAAGGAAAAAGCCACAATAGCAAGAAATGATTATAATCGTAACGGTTCGAACTCTTCACGAGTTCCTCTTTAGACAGTGTGGTCTGTGTCGTATTTCTATGTTTGGTGTGTGTGTGTATGTTGTATAACATACAATAATATATATATATAATTATATATAATGTTATATATATATATATATTATATATATATATATATAATGTGTGTCGTGTGTCGTTTTATGTTTGTGTGTCTGGTGTGTGTGTGTGTGTTTTTCGTGCGTATAATACCTTAATATAAATAATAGATAAACAATACATAGTACATACTTTATAAAGAATGCATTTAAAATTATATATATATATATATATATTATATATATATATATATATATATATATGTGTGTGTGGTGTGTGTGTTGTGTGTGTGGTGTGTGCTGTGTTTTGGTAAGTAGCGAAGGTCACCATTAGTCCAATTCGACTATGTCATTATGGTCAAACCCTAGGCGAAAGAATGTGAGGAGCAACTGTCGCCCAAGCACAGGCTCTCGTTCCTCGCGGTAGTTGCCAGAAGGAGGTCGCAAAACGCCAACGATCTGCTTCAGGGGCTCCGGCTTCGGATTTTACTCAGGGTTGACTTCAAGGTTGTTGTTTTTTGACTTTTTTTTTTTTTTTTTTAATCTTATAGATGCCACTAGACATACTCTTTGAACAAGCAACGGAAGAACTACAAGGCAGCAGTCGGGAAGCGCAATCGATCAGCATAAGACTAACCCAATATTTGCAAATCCGTATATGTGCGCATGTAATCATGGTTGGTGGTTCTTACTGACCATCACATCTACGATATAACTACCCACTAACCGTATCAACTTGACTTATCCAACATTAGGCAGAGCGCGCGCGACGCGGGGATGTCCGATGCCTACAATATGTGTGCGATTTGCACGGATTTGCTCGGATTTGGGTAGTCAATCATATATGTATATCGTGTGGTATTGTGTGTGTATATGTACATTGTATATAATATATAAAATAATATATGTGTGTGTGTGTGTGTGTGAGTGTGTGGTGTGTGTGTGTGTGTTGTTGTTTCTGTAATCTGTATATAGCTTTATATATGTGTATATATAATATATATAGACATATGTATATATATGCGTGCGTGTTTCGCGCGCGTTGTATTTGTGTTTGTGGAGCGGAATCCTTCCACATCCATCAAGGCCACGTCAAAGTCAATATAACTAGGCTCAGGGGAAATAAATTCGTTCTAATTGTCCATACACATGAAAATGTGGAAAGCATATGGCGGGGACGCCTCGAATGCGTGCCTATAAACGACTTCCCCTTTTACTTTATGACATTGTGTATGGAACCTGAACAATCGCCCTTCTGCTGCATCCTGATCCTTTTGCAACACTTTTAATGAAGGCAAGGGCGGAAAGATTTATTTTCTTATCCCTGTTAACCTTGCTAATCGTGTTGTGCAATTTGTGATGCATGGTTGAGCGCAGAGGCAGGGAGGCAAGAACGAGAAGAGGAATTTAACTTTAATCTTCGTTGGTAGAGAGACTTGTATATCCGGTGTTATTAGAAATGTTAATGGCCGTAAGAATTTATGTGATTAAGTGGGTATTAGTTGAATTGTTTCATATATATAAAACTATATTAAAACAAGCACACACATCGTAAAAATATTAATTGCTAATATTACATAAAATTAAACAAAGCATCATGCTGCCCACACATTTTCTGTTTAAATTTATATAGTTCTGTAACCCATTTATCCGGTTTTCTTCAATAAATATATTTACAATATTTATTCTGCATTATCTCCCTATAAAATTTTTTTCTATAAAAAAAAAATATGTGTTTCTTGTAAAACCTTTAAAAGGAATCCAACTGTAAAATCATAATTTCTTTTCTACCCTTCCCTTTATTCCCGTAGAACATTTATTACGTAATTTTTCGACATTTTAGCCGCCTTTAATTTAGTATTAATTAAACTTATTGATACCTTTTGAAGTAATGCATTTTTCATTAATCTATAACAATTACAGACTTTTTTCTGCAAGAAATTCATGTAAAACGTTAGTGCAAAGATATAAATTAAAACACATATGATTCCAGTGAAGCCTCCCTGTTTCTGGCAAAAAATATGTTTCATATTTTTCAAGTACAAAGTCATGTTTAGTGAACCATTTTTCCCAATGACAGACATGACTGAATGACACTTACGTTTGACAAGTGAACCGCTCTGTGGCACAATATAATAAAGTGCAAATGATATATTGTTCCATTTAGAAGTACTTTTAACTATTGAAAATTAGGTAAAGTTCCACCTAAAATAATCTCCATACGTTCATTGTATTTGTCACGGCTATGACCTAGGGGCCTCTATTTCTGCCTACAATCCAGTAAATGTTGCCTTCACAGCCCTAAATTGGATACTCATGTTGCCTTCTGTACACAGACATGCATTCTCGGAATC
>NW_025918325.1:5000-8157 GCF_019202785.1 Penaeus chinensis
GCGAATGAACGGGCGAATGGACGAGCGAATGATCGAGCGAATGATCGAGCGAATGATCGAGCGAATGAACGAGCGAATGATCGAACGAATGGACGAGCGAATGGACGAGCGAATGATCGAGCGAATGATCGAACGAATGGACGAGCGAATGATCGAGCGAATGAACGAGCGAATGAACGAGCGAATGAACGGGCGAATGAACGAGCGAATTATCGAACGAATGGACGAGCGAATGATCGAACGAATGGACGAGCGAATGGACGGGCGAATGAACGAGCGAATGAACGAGCGAATGACCGAGCGAATGATCGAGCAAATGAATGAGCGAATGAACGAGGGAATGGACGAGCGAATGAACGGGCGAATGGACGAGCGAATGATCGAGCGAATGATCGAGCGAATGAACGAGCGAATGATCGAACGAATGAACGAGCGAATGGACGAGCGAATGATCGAGCGAATGATCGAACGAATGGACGAGCGAATGATCGAGCGAATGGACGAGCGAATGAACGAGCGAATGATCGAGCGAATGAACGAGCGAATGGACGAGCGACTGAACGCGCGAATGAACGAGCGAATGGACGAGCGAATGGACGAGCGAATGAACGAGCGAATGGACGAGCGAATGAACGAGCGAATGGACGAGCAAATGGACGAGCGAATGAACGAGCGAATGATCGAGCGAATGAACGAGCGAATGAACGAGCGAATGATCGAGCGAATGATCGAGCGAATGATCGAGCGAATGGACGAGCGAATGGACGAGCGAATGGACGAGCGAATGAACGAGGGAATGGACGAGCGAATGGACGGGTGAATGAACGAGCGAATGGACGAGCGAATGGACGAGCGAATGAACGAGCGAATGAACGAGCGAATGAACGAGCGAATGATCGAGCGAATGATCGAGCGAATGAACGAGCGAATGAACGTGCGAATGAACGAGCGAATGAACGAGCGAATGGACGAGCAAATGGACGAGCAAATGAACGAGCGAATGAACGAGCGAATGATCGAGCGAATGATCGAGCGAATGATCGAGCGAATGAACGAGCGAATGAACGAGCGAATGATCGAGCGAATGAACGAGCGAATGAACGAACGAATGAAAAGCGAATGATCGAGCGAATGAACGAGCGAATGAACGAGCGAATGAACGAGCGAATGAACGAGCGAATGATCGAACGAATGAACGAGCAAATGAACAGCGTCCTTAACGGTCTAACTACCATAAGGATTGCCACATAGATAGATAGATAGTTAGGTAGGTAGGTGGGTAGGTGGGTAGGTGGGTGGGTGGGTGGGTGGGTGGGTGGGTGGGTGGGTGGGTAGGTAGGTAGGTAGGTAGGTAGGTGGGTAGTTAGGTGGGTGGGTGGGTGGGTGGGTGGGTGGGTGGGTGGGTGGGTAGGTGGGTAGGTGGGTAGATGGGTAGGTAGGTAGATAGTTAGGTGGGTAGGTGGGTAGGTGGGTGGGTGGGTGGGTGGGAGGGTGGGTAGGTAGGTAGATAGATAGGTGGGTAGGTGGGTAGGTTGGTGGGTGGGGGAGGTAGGTAGGTCGGTGGGTGGGTGGGTGGGTAGGTGGGGAGGTAGGTAGGTCGGTGGGTGGGTGGGTGGGTGGGTAGGTGGGTAGGTGGGTAGGTAGGTAGGTAGGTAGTTAGGTAGTTAGGTGGGTAGGTGGGTAGGTGGGTAGGTGGGTGGTTGGTAGGGTGGGTTTGTAGGTAGGTAGGTAGGTAGGTAGGTAGGTAGGTAGGTAGGTAGGTAGGTAGATAGATAGGTAGGTAGTTAGGTGGGTAGGTGGGTAGGTGTGTGGTGGTCGGTGGGTGGGTAGGTGGGTAGGTGGGTAGGTGGGTAGGTAGGCAGGTAGGCAGGTCGGTAGATAGGTAGGTAAGTGGGTAGGTAGGTAGATAAAATAAATAGAGAAAAAGAGAGATCAAATAGACAGCTAGATAGATAGGTACATAGATGAATAATCTAAAATAGAAAAAAAATTAAAAAATGAGAAAATAAAAACAACTCGCCGACACCTACGTTAACGACCATATTCTCTACATTGAAATATATATATATATATATATATATATATATATATATATATATATTTTTTTTTTTTTTTTTTTTTTTTTTTTTTTTTTTTCTCTCTTTTCTTTTACCTTACCTTACCTTACGGTCGATGATCCTCTGACGGTATTCCTGAAGCTGAATTTTGTTCCCGAGAATCGATAAGCATTTCGGGAATGGATCATTTGCACCGGAAAGAAGAAAGAAGAAAGAAGAAAGAAGAAAGAAGAAAGAAGAGAGAAGACGAAGATGAAGAAGAAGAAGAAGACGAAGAAGAAGACGAAGATGAAGACGAAGAAGAAGACGAAGAAGAAGACGAAGACGAAGACGAGAGAAGACGAAGATGAAGAAGAAGAAGAAGACGAAGAAGAAGACGAAGATGAAGACGAAGAAGAAGACGAAGAAGACGAAGACGAAGACAAAGACAAAGACAAAGACAAAGACAAAGACAAAGACAAAGACAAAGACGAAGACGAAGACGAAGACGAAGAAGAAGACGAAGACGAAGACGAAGACGAAGACGAAGACGAAGAAGAAGAAGAAGAAGAAGAAGAAGAAGACGATGACGAAGACGAAGACGAAGACGAAGAAGAAGACGAAGAAGAAGACGAAGAAGAAGAAGACGAAGACGAAGACAAAGACGAAGAAGAAGACGAAGAAGGAGAAGAAGAAAAAGACGAAGAAGAAAAAGAAGAAGATGAAGAAGAAGAAGAAGAATTCATTCGCCGGTAGATGGCCTATAAGTGTAATATTTCTAATTAAAAATCTGCGTCTATAATATACAGCACATGACATATTTAAGGAATACAACATTTAACAAATACGTATATTCGTATAATTCGACATAAATCTAAATAGAGTTCATTTAGATCCAAGATTGGAAAATAGTATAACCTAACTGTCCAAGATATAACACTTAGTATATTTACCTTAACTTTTATTCGAACCTAAGTACTCTAATGAGTAAAAATTTATAAGAATGATCTAGCATTACCTAACATATTTCTCTGCCATCCACCAAAAATGACATAGGCCTAACGATAACAGCAAATAAAAACATACCTTTCCATACATATTTTGTTAAATCTATCTATCAC